>NC_057795.1:201943509-202075421 GCF_018294505.1 Triticum aestivum
ACAATGCGAAGCTCCTCAAGGCGCTCGCTGAGAAGGATGAGGAGGCCGACGGCTGGAAGATGGTGCATGAGCAGAGCAGTGCCTCGGGGATGACGCTGATAGCGGTCATTGAGGAACTGATGGGTGACTTAAGGAAGCTCCAGATCGAGCGCGAGCAGGAGGTGGAGGAATCCGTGGCTGCTTTCAAGCAAAATCGTGAGGAATTGAAGGAGCTGGAGGATGTTGTCGCCCTGCGATCCGTCGACGAGTAGAGACATTAGCGACCCAGGTCGTTGTCTGCAGTTTCCTTCTTCTCTTGCCCCCATGTCTTTCGGGCTTTGCCGCATGTGGCATTTTAAATTATCCGGAATATGTAAGACAATTATTATCTGCACCATTGTAAATTTGTCGTTGTATTATCCGTTGCCATTTTATTTGTGGTCGTATTATCCGTTGTGGTCGTATTATCCGTTGCCCTATGTGGCAATTTAAATTAGGGCGGAATACGAGTTGAAAACACGAACAAAGCAAATGCTTCCATGGGATCATAAGCAAACACCCTCCGTCCAAGTGTTTTAATTAACTCATTAATGGAGAAGTTGTGAGCGAGGCGGGCGGCGGCTGGTGCATGGAGGTCAAAGAGCTCGCTTCACGGTGAGCATGGGTGGCCTTGCTGCTTGCACGTGTCCCGTCGAGCCTGCGAGGTGGACAGGGATGCACGCGTCCCGTCGAGCCTGCGCAGCGGACTGCTCGCACGCGTCCCGTTGAGCCTGCACATGCACTTCTCACGCTCGTCCCATCTAATCAAACAGCTGCACGCACACTACCGAATATGGTTAAATTTTGACACGATTAATATAGTACAACCATTTGCGATATTAACATGTCAGCTTTTTGTTTCAAAAAGGACTTCGTTGGCTACTACATGTGCGCCTCTTCTCAAACTGGACGATTTTTTTTACCACGGCATATATGTGCCATGTCATGAAACCATGCCAAGTTTCATGTTTTTGGGGGGAGTTTTTGATTTATTGGGATTTAAAAACCGAGATTCTCAATGTTTTAGGACGACGACAAGTTTGTAATTCATTCTCATTTCTTAAATGAGACCTAAACATGCACCCAATGACACATGTACGATTTCCCACCCATTTTGCTTCACTGGAGCATGTGCTTGTAGTTCAAATTTAAATTATGGACTACGGGTATTTGTACTGTCTCATATGCTTGTAGTGCCAAACATTCTTTGCTTTGATCCGATGCTTGACCAGTAAGGCTGGTCATAGTGGGGAGTAACTTAGACTAGTAACATACATATGTTACTAGTCTATGTTACTACCTTCATAGTGGGTAGTGTCATAGGTGTGGTAACATAGTTGCCTTCATTTATTACTTTGTAGACTCATTATGCATTGGAAACCGCTATGTGATGGTAACATATTATGTTACTCTATTTGCCTCTCTCCTCATTAACTACTTGCCACATCATTATTTTTGCTTATGTGGCATCTATGTTACTACCTATGTTACTCCCACTATGACCAGCCTAAATCCAAAACATTAACGTGTGCATCAAAGGCGCTCCCTCGTTGTAGCCACGTGGGCACAAAGGATTGGCGAGGGCCAAGGGGGAAAAGTAAAAAAGCGCATCGACCCTTCGATCCTCTCGCACGCAAGCCTCCCCTCGTCTGCCCCCACTCTTTCCTCCCATCCGTCCAGATCCGTCCTCCTCTCCTCGTCTCTCTCCCCCGTGTCTTCCTCCGGGGAGCCTTGCGGCTGCAGCAGGACAGGAGTGGGGCGCCGTCGCCGCCGCGCGTACAGCCAGCCGGTGCCACCTCCACTCCGGCGCCGATTGATGGACCTCTCCACCCTCACGCGCCCGCCTCCTGCCTCCCGCCCCCAGGACCTACAGATCCTTGCCTTCCCCATGGGTGATGTCTCTAGTGGAGGAGGGCGGAGACTCGCGCCGCCGTCGACCTGTCCTTCTCGTCGGCCGCGCCCCATGTAGCAGGTAACTAACAAATGCCAGTTTTTAAAAAGTTTGCAGTTAGTGAGAAGGAGGTAAGCAGCATGAGAAGAAGGAAGAGGAGAAGTATGGATCTGCCAAGGAAGCAGCGGCTGTCAGGGAGCTGTCGTTTATGAACCCTCTAAGGGAGGAGTTGTCTTGTGTTGTAAGGGCGTCTCACAGATCGATATCTTTGGTTTCATGTCTTCTCAGTGCATATGTGATTATCTCAGACAATAATCTTTCAGGTAATCTCTACTAATTGTGCAGTTTGTAACAATTTCGCTAAACAATGACCTCAAGGCATATGCCGTCAGCGGGAGGAGGGTAGCAGCAATCGCAGCAGGTGGCAATGGTGGTGAAAGCGTCGGATGTGGGTCGCTTCAGCGCGAATCGATGATGGCGCAAGGCCCACCGATTCTTCTGCTGCGGTGCTGCACAACGGCGTCTCTGCGGGTATGCTAGCGCCTCCTCTTCTCTTGTTTCTTACTGATGCAAGCGGGAGAATGGTAAATATGGAGATTAGCCAGTGAGACATGGTTGTTAAATTTGTATTTTGTGGTACATTTTTTGAGGGATCAGTGATGACGCAAGGAACTATGACCTCCAGCGAGATGGTCTTGGGTGCAGTAGCGAAATTTGTTCATTGGATAGAGCTTTGAATAGGTTAGCCCACCTTCTCTCTATTTACATTCATGTGCAGAATGGGTGGTGTTGCATCAGAACCTTTTGTTTCTTCTTTGGTCATGTTACATATGTATCAAGATGTGAGTTACTAAATGTTCATGTACGTCTCATGGATGGACACTACCTTGCAGGCTTAATGGTTTTGGTTCAGGTAGAAGAGATCCATCCTTAGGCTGAATGGTTTCTTGATCTTCACTCCTATTTCTCAGCATTTTTGTTTATCCTCAAATAGTTCCTGCCTAGCTCGTTTGTACACACGTGTGCTTGTTATTATTCTGAAGGTTAAGTGGGTGAAATAGTTGGTGATGTTTAGTGTGGAAGCCACTCAAAACCGTTGTATATAGTTGCATTTTAGATTTTTCGTCCAACGATGTGTTCAAATTTATACAATTGGATTTCCAAAGAAAATTCCTGAGTGTTTGTTACACAAAGACAAGATCACAAGAAAGGGACTTTTAGTCAAGTATTAGTGAATCCTACATTTGTTTTAGCCCTTCTATTGGCAGTATACTGATCTGATAACACATATGTGTGAAACAAAATTGAAATACTCAGGTTTGGTATTGTTCTCTTCTGTTTTTTATTGGGTTTAGGATGGCTTACCGCCCTTACATATTTACTTCAGAACCTTCTGTCCAGTAGGTGTTCTTCGCAAATTTATTACGACCAATTTTCATAGCCAGCTATGGTTGCTTCATGATCCCTTGTCTTGAACTTTATTTTCCCAAATTGCTTGCTTGTGATGGATTAATATGTCATTTTGTGAGTGTCGTGTGCTTGTTTAAAATTGATTCTCTTGATGCCGTTTTTCTTTTGAGCAGGCTGCTTGAATTTTAGGGGACCTGACAGGGACTACAAGATCGATGTTGCATTCATGAATCTCTCATACACAGATAAGAAATATTCTCCCTCAAATCATTTTAGTGCATGATGGAGGTTTGCTCATGTCCTTTCTATTTCTGTTGGTTAGAAAATATTTTCCATTGTTGGGCATTCACAGAAATTTAGGGAATATTTGTTGTCAATGATTTTATTGCGGTCCACACTCCAAAGCTGATTTAAGGATCAAGTGAAGGTGGAGCGGCATATTCAAACTTGCATATCATGGCCCAACACGCTCTCGAGCAATCCGACATTGTTTACTCTCCGTTAGGTTTGCCTCTGTTTTTTTGTTTTCCAACTTTGCTTCTTCTGTACTTCTTTGTTTTCTTATATGTTTTTCACAGCTCTTGGCAGCAATACCTCGCGCGAATATATATTTTAGAGTTAATGAAAATCTCAGTTACTCTTGGCTCACTGCAATATAGCAAGTATATCTTTAAGATGGAAATTTATCTAACATTTCAGTTTATTTTACTGCAGGTCTACTAACACTCTTGATCCTCATAGGATCATGGATGTTGCTTCGGATAAGACCAATTAAAGAAATTATAGGCCCTGTTATTGAAAGAAGCGTTACAATAGCTACCCGAACTACTAAGGAGTTTACTCTTAAGGTGAATGCTATGGACTATTTCCCTAGCTGTACATGTTCATTAGCCATTTTTCTTGCTGTAGTCAAAAAATTTCTAACATGCTGTCATATTTTCCCGGTAGGATTTGGCAATATAATCTGATGATAGTGTTTTATCTCACGCTCCACATTTGATGGTTGGCATGCTAGCTGTGAGTCTAGCTCATGTAACTTCCAAGGTATTTTTGCATAAGTCTCTTAGAGGTAGTTTTGTAGTTGTAGTTACAGTCCGGCGCATTTATTATTAGAGTCATTTAGGTTTAGATTTGATGTATGATGCTATATTCAATTGTCCTGTCTTCTGCGCAGGAGCCTCTTTGTGTTGTTTTGTCATCTCATCATCGAAGTCTCATTTAGAACTTGAACAATAACAGTGAAACCGCTGAGCAGATTGTTCATATTATGATAAATGACAAATCTAGATCGTGGTGCTAATATATCCATGCAAAAACTCCAAGCATTCTTTGTAGCTGTGACTCAGGGGGCGGGGTATTCTTATTTTTCTTGGTGTATTAATATTTTGAAAAAAAATAGTACTTCTCTATGTGTGACTAAGCTTATATAAAAAATTATCAACATCCACAATCATTATATCAATCATGAAATATATTTTCATGACTTTGGTATTGTAGGTGTTGATGTTGTTTTAATAAACTCGGACAAACATAGGAATGTTTGACTTAAAAAATTGTTAAGAGACCTTATATTATAGGAGGGAGTATACTAAATCTGTAAGTCTTAATTTCATAAAAATGTGATCATGTATGATATTCAAATTTGCATCTTTAGAAAGAACTATTTCCTTGCATTTTGTTCCTTTCTATTAAATTGTATGTTATCTGCACGGCTGCGTTTGACATCGTCGTAGCTTTTAAATGATCTGATACGACGAACCTCTGTACTAGCACATTTGGCTGATGGGCTGTATGTTTCTAGTCCAAGTGTTAGAAGCTAAAATTTAAAGTTTTATCATGGATAACAAAGTAAAGAATTGATGTGTCTTTTTGCGGGGTATATAATAGAGGTATCTAATTGTATGTTCTCTTGCAAGTAAGCTCAATTATATTTGTTTTCAGGACAATCATATATATTTATAAAATAAATTTTAACATAATCACAGACTGGACCTAAGCCATCTTAATGATTAATATCGCCACTTTTTTCATTCGACACGTGAGCATAAGGATCCTAATTTATATCCAGCGGTTAAAACATGGGCCTTTTCCATAAGAAAGCATAACACATTTATAAACAGATATCCCTATTTTCATATTTTTTTTGTTTCAATCTTCTCATGACAGGGGTTACAAAGCTAAGTTGTCAATGTTTCATAGGGCTATGAAGACCTACGAATGTATGGAGGGTGATCGTGCCATAGAATGTGTCGTTTTTGTCATGGTATAAGTGTATTATTTTGTCCAAAATATCTTACAAACCAGGTGAAAGTTTTACAAAATAAGGTATTTTTTAGAAACACAAATAAGTTAACGTAGGGCCTTCAGAATAGCCCCCCCCCCCCCCCCCCCCCCCCAAACACACACAGACGACCAACCCAAGAAAAGCTTAACCGCTCAGGACCTGTTTGGAAAAGAGATGTCTGGCGAGGTGTAAACCGTAAGAACGTTCAAGGAGTTGAAAGCCAGCAGCCTCTTCTGCATACTTCAGCAGTGACCGAAGTCTTAGCTTCCTTGGGCAACAAAATTACCCAGCCATGGTCCCTCAAAAACAAAATTGACGGCTCCGGGCCAGTCCAAGGTTTCGATACATATATATAAGAGGGAGCGTAACCTCCCCTGAGGTGTTCATCGACAGCCACCACAGCCGTCTCACATAAGATTTCTCTCACCTCTCGACACCTTCTGCGATTCCTGTCGCCTCCGGGGAAGACTCCACTTCTTGGGTTGCTGCTCCGAGACCACCAGGTGAGGATCATGGAGTTCTTGCTTTGATTGCTTAGAAGTTGACCCAGTCCTGTTCTTGGTTTGTGTTCTTGCTGGGGACTGGAATCGGTCCAACATGAGGCTCCGTGGCAGGAATGTTTATTTTGACTCTTGAGTTCTATGGGTGTTTTGACATTTGAAATCCAGCTGGTTTTGTTCTAAAGATGGATCTAGAGCTCAAATATTGGTCTCCGTTGTTTAGGTCACAAATGCACTTATGCACTCATCTTGTTAGAGCTGCCGTGGAGTTCCTGAAAGTTCGGGGTCGTTTCATTTCAGCCGGCTGCTTGTTGTTAGTGCTTTATTCTTGTCTGACCGTTGACCATGTCACAAGAGCAGATTTGTTCTTTTCAATTCTCTTCCAAGTTGCTCAAAATCACTGTTTCACATGAAATTAATTCAGATTCTCTCAAATTTTCAGGAGAAGATTCAGTTTATGGGATTGTATCGTCGCTCGTGGTCTGAAGTTCTTGGCACAGAGATCTCCAGTCCGAGGACACACAAATTCGACATGGTTAACAAAATCCCAGCTCCTTGGGATGAACAGAAGAAGAACATGACACTGAAATCACAAGGCCAAGAACATCTCTTCTCCAAGGCCACACTGATGCACTCTGTGAGTTTCAAACAGTGGCGAGGAGGAGAGGAATCCACAGGTTCAGTTCAGAATAAGAGCAAACAGAGCTTGGTAAATGGCATCCAAGACCGACGCAACTCTGACGCATTGAGCCCCAATGTTTCATCCAGCCCCAAATGTGAGCTTGATGCCGCAGCCGTGAAACTTCAAAAGGTTTACAAGAGTTACCGGACCAGGCGAAACCTCGCCGACTGCGCAGTCGTCGTAGAGGAGCTATGGTATGTATCAGTCTTTCTTCGGTTCTTGAGCATTGGAACAGCTAGTTTAACATTCAAAAGTTATAGAAATTTTAACTCTTACCGCAGGTGGAAAGCACTGGACTTTGCATCACTGAAGCACAGCTCGATATCGTTCTTCAACGGCGGAAAGCCCGAAACGGCGGCGTCGCGGTGGGCGAGGGCAAGGACAAGAGCGGCTAAGGTGACTAACATTCACTGATTCATCAAACTGCCTTCCTGGTGCCCTGTATTTTCATCAAACTTGCAGTTGAGTGACGCGATTTTGTTTGGTGGTTCAGGTTGGCAAGGGGTTATCTAAGAACGGGAAGGCTCAGAAGCTGGCATTGCAGCACTGGCTCGAAGCTGTAAGTCACATGCTACTTAACTCTAGCACTAAACTAAGATCAGTAGGTAGTGTCCTACTGTCTACTGAGATTGTTGCAGATTGTTTATTACTAATGCTGCCATTTTATGCCTTCGGGCAGATTGACCCTAGGCATCGATATGGGCACAATTTGCATATCTATTATGATGTCTGGTCCAGGAGTGAGAGTACGGAGCCCTTTTTCTATTGGTAAGTAAGCTGAGCTTGTTACTATACCTATTGTCTAGGCTTTAAATTCGCACAAATTTGGGAAACAAGTAGACCAAATAATATGCTAACTGTTTAAGATAATCTACAGGTTAGACATTGGGGAGGGCAAAGAAATAAATCTTGAGAATTTCCCTAGGAGTAAACTTCAGGGGCAGTGCGTCAAGTACCTTGGACCAGTATGTACATCAACCTAACACATCAGAAAAGTAACATTAAGTGTTAAATAATTGAGAACATCATCTGATCCTCTTTTTTCATATTTTCAACAACAGCAAGAGAGGCAACACTATGAAGTTGTTATTGAGTGTGGCAAACTTATGTTCCAAGAAACCGGGGTTCTTGTGCACACTTCGGATGACTCCAAGTGGATTTTTGTCCTCAGCACCACAAAGGCATTCTATGTTGGCCAGGTAAATGTTCTTTTTCTCTACACACCGCTTCACGTATGTACGTGATTCCTAGTCAAAGATACAATTCGCTAAATTGATTCTGACGTTTTCTTGGGCTCTGGCCTTAATGATGTGCAGAAGAAGAAAGGATCGTTTCAGCACTCCAGTTTCCTAGCTGGTGGAGCCATAACATGTGCTGGACGATTGGTGGTCAAAGATGGAATTCTGAAGGTATGTTCATGTAAAAATAATATCATTTTTTTTCTTTCTTCTCAAAATACCTGACGGTGCTCTGTTTCTTCAGGCAATATGGCCATACAGTGGCCACTACCTTCCAACGGAAGACAACTTCAGAGATTTCATTCGCTTCCTTGAGGAGAACCACGTTAGCCTCACCGATGTCAAGGTAAATACCAGATCATATCCATATTACGAGATAGATAATTTTCTGACAAGAATTACTACTGCAAGTAAATCATCAGAACTGTTGCAAATGACGCGTGATTTGTTTCAGAAATCTGCTATCGACAAACCTGACGAGTACCCGTTGCTGAGCAACTCTGACAATCAGCCTGAACATGTTGAGAATAACGAGCCAGCAGGTGCCGCTGCTCAAGATCTGACCGAAGTTGAGATAGACGGCGTCCTCACTGGCGAGGCATATCATGGATCGGCCGACCACGGTGACATGAGCGATGCTGAGGAAGATGCCGGCACTCCGGTGGACTCCCACACCACCGACACCGAAGAAGAAGAAGAAGAAGAAGAGGTCAATAATATCTCAGAGCAGCGGCCGCCGGCGAGTGTCGATCGTAGCAAGAACCATCAGACGTGCCGGTGGTCGACGGGCACCGGTCCACGCATCCGGTGCGTGCGCGACTACCAGCAGGACCTCCAGTCCAGGGCCCTCGAGCACGTCAACCTCTCGCCCAGGCTCGCCGGCTCGCCGTCGAGGAAGAGGGACCCGGTGCCCTCGCCGCGCCCCAGCCCGGGGATGATACTCTCGCCGAGGCTCGCGTCCGTCGGGTTCCAGCCTCGGACGGTGTCTCTCACGCTCCCAGACTTCAAGAGGAGCAGATTGCAGTGAACAATCCTGTTTTCGCGTAGCAGATCAGGAATTCAGAATAACAACCGGTCCATTTTTTTTTCTACACCGGCAGTTTTTTTTTAATTCTTTGCAGCTGCTGCGTCAGCACAGATTCTGAACAATCGGGCAGTGATTCTTTGAAGCTGGAACCCGACTGCAATGAATTTGTGGTGTTTTTTTGGAATTACTTTTTCTACACGGGCAGTGATTCTTTGCAGCTGCTGCGTCAGCACAAATTCTGAAAAACGCTACGTTAGCCGATTTCATTTTTTCCAGTGCATTAGAGTGAGCCAAAGGCGCGGCGTCGCGCCGTTATCATCCCTCTATCAACGGAGTCAGGCAAAACTTACAGTAGAAGACAACAGAAAAGTTGTTGTGTTAAAATCTCACAGGACCAACACACTAGCACAATAACCGCCGCCGATAAAGAGAAACATAGATCGAAATGATTCAAACTAGGCTTCTAATAAAATGATCCAAACTATAGACACACGAACAAATATTGAATCCACAATGATCCGCCGAAGACCAACGCCAATTGAACACCACAAAATTCACCGGAGACACGCCTCCACATGCCCTCCGATAACGCTAGATGCATCGTCGGGGCGGGTGATAGACGGGAAGGAACTTATTTCTTCTTCAAGGAGCAATCACCGCCTTGCCTCCTGAATAAGACGCAAAATCTAATTGTCCTTAAGAAAGACACCTAAAAATGAAGCAGTAACCTTCGCGTCACCATCGGTCAAGATCCACCGTACCTTCATGGTCCTTAGCTCGCCCACGACCCCCTTGCAACAGAACGTGAAGCATCGATGGCAACCCACTTGCAACAATGGTCGAGTGTCGGCAACGCCCTTGCAGCATAACTGACGACCCCCATTGCAGCACAAACGGGTGGCCCTTGTTTGTAACACCAAGTGGTTGTCATTTGCAGCAGCATCGGTTGCCTTGCAGCGCCAACAATGACATGTGGTGCCGGTCACAAACAGCTTGTAACATATCCAATGACTCATTTGTAGCATCGCCATCTCCTTCCAACATCGTTGTCACCCCTCAAGTAGTTGCATTGGTCAATTGCGACATTAGCTCCATGCCACACACGTAAAGAATCCATCACAAACTGACATAGCAGAGCGTACTTGGATGCATGTGCATGCCTGCGCGCACACACCAACACAGCTAGGGTACCCGGACGAAAGCGCATACCCTGAGTACAGGAACGCAAATAATGTGCCCATCACCCACACATAAGCCCGACTAGGGTCAGCCAACTAGCTCACCAGGCAAAGAACCTCACAGATGCCAGACGGCCAGGTCCCGCGGTGGCGAGGAACACACTTATCAACAACGGTCAAACGGGCCCTAATTTATATGGTCATTGTGGGGTTAGCGCATATGGAGGCGAAGCTCAAGTTGAGAAAGAAGATCAAGGTCTGGCCTATAGATTCAATCGACTACCGTAGCACTTTCGAAAGCTTCTCTTTGGGACCTGGTAGATTAGCTCTTTATTTCTTTGAATAGCGATCGCAATGGGTTATCTATCAAACAAATCACCAAAGAAAGCTATGTGCAATGATCATTGTGAGGGCAAATGTATGGATAAATCGGCTGGAATTCCTAAGACGCGACATCCACTCAGACCACGGCCTTGAAAGACCGGGTAGGCATCCAAACCACGCCATCCGCCCCGAGTCGTGTGTCATGGAAATTGTGCCTGGCCTTTATATGGACCCCAACTGTTGTGTTGCTTTGGCCGGTGAAAGAACCCTATGGGCTTTTGTTGTTGGTAAATACAAACGCAATACAAAAATGATTATTTTCTCTCATGAAAAGCGGTGGCCATGGCATAGGCTGCGAAGCACATCATCGACATCAGGCTACTTCAACGGGCAGGCAGATGGCGACGCCGTTTCCACCCCCAACTTTCTCACAAGGCACAAGAAGCGGCGGCCACGGCGGCTTCAATCATGGGCTCATCCCTAAAAAACAGCGCAGAACCCCGCACAAGAAGTGGAGTCACAGAAGCGTACCTCACATGCCGCGAGGGGAACGTTCTCGGGTCCTACCCCGTACGAACCGCCTTTCCCAGGCCGCCAGGCCTCTTCTTATCGCCCCGCGAGGCAAAGTCACAGTAGTGTGCCGCGCCTACCGCGATGGAAACGTTCCTAGGATCTTTCCCGCGTGAACCGCTTGTCGGGTCCCGCTTCCCTCCCTAATGAGTTAAGCTCCAAACAAGGGAACAAAAACACATAAGGGGAACATGGATATACCCTGAACATAATACTTAATTTAAAAAGGAGCACAGGCCGGCGTGTACAAAACACTGATGTTCAGGAACATAATACTTAATTTAAAAAGGAGCACAAGATGGCGTGTATATCCGATTATGCCGAACAATCTATTCTAAGGCACGATGTGCCTCGCCTTCTTACACAAGAGATAAAACCAAGGACGGGCGCCGAAGATCCTGGGAAGGAAGGAACCTAGGCGCCACCAAGTTTGTTGCCCTTCCCCTACTGCACTACCGTCTACAACCACGCCAGCAACAAGGGCGGATCCACCTCCACGACCTCGTCGTCTGGATCTTCTGGGCTGTCGACAAATGGACGGTTATGAACAAGTTGCCCGGACACAAAGGAAGGAAATGGGTAACAAGGCAGAAAACGACGCTTACCCATCCGAACATACGAAGCCGTGCAGTGTTGTCGCGTGGGTTGTCAATGCGACCCCACATCCTTCGAAGAAGATGGCCCTCTCTCTGCCAACCGGCGATAGGGCGGCACGTACCGGCAGAGCCAATGAGGAGCCTGTGGCATAGTTTCCATCGTCCTCATCCTCCTCTGCAACCTTATCGGAGCCTGTCTCCAGCGTCTTCGGCCACCCAAGGAATAGGTTGGGGCGACCAATGTCGCCCGCGCCTCTGGTGACGGTGCCCCACCTATCGCACTCCGGCAAGCTTTCCAGGATATCTTCACACGTGTCGTCGGCATACAACATCCGAACGGAGGACGGGAGGCCCGGGTCATCTTCAGAATGGAACAAGGTCTGATTTCTACTACACAACCTTCTTCTTGTAGACGTTGTTGTGCCTCCAAGTTCAGAGGTTTGTAGGACAGTAGCAAATTTCCCTCAAGTGGATGACCTAAGGTTTATCAATCCGTGGGAGGCGTAGATGAAGATGGTCTCTTTCAAACAACCCTGCAACCAAATAACAAAGAGTCTCTTGTGTCCCCAACACACCCAATACAATGGTAAATTGTATAGGTGCACTAGTTCGGCGAAGAGATGGTGATACAAGTGCAATATGGATGGTAGATATGAGTATTTATAATCTGAAATTATAAAAACAGCAAGGTAACTAATGATAAAAGTGAGCGTTAGGAAACAAGGCCTAAGGTTCATACTTTCACTAGTGCAAGTTCTCTCAACAATAATAACATAATTGGATCATATAATTGTCCCTCAACATGCAACAAAGAGTCACTTCAAAGTCACTAATAGCGGAGAACAAACAAAGAGATTATTGTAGGGTACGAAACCACCTCAAAGTTATTCTTTCTGATCGATCTATTCAAGAGTCCGTAGTAAAATAACACAAAGCTATTCTTTCCGTTCAATCTATCCTAGAGTTCGTAATAGAATAACACCTTAAGACACAAATCAACCAAAACCCTAATGTCACCTAGATACTCCAATGTCACCTCAAGTATCCGTGGGCATGATTATATGATATGCATCACACAATCTCAGATTCATCTATTCAACCAACACAAAGAACTTCAAAGAGTGCCCCAAAGTTTCTACCGGAGAGTCAAGACGAAAACGTGTGCCAACCCCTATGCATAGGTTCATTGAACCCGCAAGTTGATCACCAAAACATACATCAAGTGGACCACATGAATATCCCATTGTCACCACAGATAAGCACGGCAAAAAATACATCAAGTGTTCTCAAATCCTTAAAGACTCAATCTGATAAGATAACTTCAAAGAAAAAACTCAATCCATTACAAGAGAGTAGAGGGGGAGAAATATCATAAGATCCAACTATAATAGCAAAGCTCGCGATACATTAAGATCGTATCACATCAAGAACACGAGAGAGAGAGAGATCAAACACATAGCAACTGGTACATACCCTCAGCCCCGAGGGTGAACTACTCCCTCCTTGTCATGGAGAGCGCCGGGATGATGAAGATGGCCACCAGTGAGGGATCCCCCCTGTAACACCCCCAGTGTCATGCTACAGTAACCCTCTGTGATTAAGCTAACATTTTTTTAAACAGTGCTTAGTCACCTTGTTCAATATCCCATTTGAAATTCCAGTCAATTCAAATTTAAGTGAAGTTTGTAGTTGATCAAAAGTTGCTGGCAAAATGTTCATCATTTGTCAAAAATTCCATAACAATTATTTGTGAAGGAACACAACATCACTTTTGTGCAGAGATGAGCATTAGCGATTATAACAGAACCAATTCAGCATTTTAAATGCTATCCTTTTTATGAAAAATACAAATGAATTCTTCTAGTCTCACAAATATTTATGGCACTGTCTAAAGATCACCAGGGAATAAAAGAGGCACTTCCCATGTTTTTCCTAAGTAAATATCATGCCTAATATTTTTTTTACCCATCTCTGTTTATTAAATAAAAGAAAAGCAGAAAGAAAGAGGAAAGACCTAAAGCCTACTTTGCTACTAGGCCTAATTGAACTACAGTTGATGCCCAGCCCAGCTCCTCCTTATCCCCTTCCTCTGTTCATTGAGCAGAGGTGTGGCGGCCATCCACCGGCGCCATAGCCGGCATGGTGCACGCGCCGGGCATCCACTACCTCCCCGTTGTCTATAAGACTACCCCAACGCCCTGGACGAACCCTAGTTCCCCTCCCCCCTTTCCCCCTCGCCGTTTTCTTCCTCTCCCGCACACGCCCGAGCTCCACCCGCCATGTCCATCGTCGTCCTCGTGTCCATCGTCCACCTCATCGGCCGAGGCCTCTGCAGGAGCTGTGTGTGCTTCTCTACATCTACTCCGAGGAGCATCTCGAGCAGGAGATCGCCACAACGCAACGATCGACGTCGTCTTCTACCTCCGGCCACCGCGGCTCCATCGACGAATTCGTCACCTTCACTGCATCCCCGACCTCCTCGAGCTCCTCTCCCGACTCGCTGTGAGCTGCGCTACGTTTCCCCTTCCTAAACGCTCTCGATCCATAGCCATAGTCCCGTCGTTGTCTTTGTTTTGCTCCGGCCAAAACGTGCCGCCGCTCTGGTGCTCCCCGCCGTGGCTACCGGCCGTCCCGGGGCCAGCTAGGCACACGGGAGTGCTCCCATGCCCATGTAGATGCTGACTAGCCTCTAGGTTCACTCGATCTTGTGCTATAGTGTTGCGCCCGATCAAACCCATGCTCGCCGTCGCAACGTCTGGTGCTTTGCGCTCGCGACCCCCTGACCGAGCCCAGCCCCGCGTCCGCCGAACCCCGGCCCCCACTGCGCTCGTGGCCGTGCGCCCCGACCCCCGCCCTTGCCGGCGCCGTGCCCCCTGCTCCGCTCACTGCCGCTGCTTCTGTTGCTCTGCTCCCGCTGCTACTTTGCTCTGTCGCCGCCGTACTGCTGTTGTGCTGCCGCTGCTGCTCCTTCTGCTGCCCCCGCTCGATGGTGCGCTCCGTTCTGCTGCTGCCGCTGCATATTGCTGCTAGCTGATGCCGCTCAGGGCGATGTGTTGCTGCTTTTGCTTGTTGTTGCCGCTGCTTGGCCACAGCCGCTGTTGCTTGCGGCTGGCTATGGCCAAGGCCATGGCCGGGTGTGCCTGCGTGTGGCCGGCCCTGTGCCAACTTTAGGAGCTAATTAGTAGTTAGGTTAATCAATGGCTACCCTATGACATGTGGGTCCCCCGATGATTAAACTAAAATTGTCAAAATCAATTCAACTACAGCCAATGACATCTGGGCCCTGCTGAACAGTACCCAGTGCTGACTAGTCACATGCTGACTTGGTCAACCCAGCCCTCTGGTCCCACCTATAAGCCACTTTGGCTAGCCCACCGTGGGTTTAAAATGTAATTTACTGCTATTTTTTGAAATAATAAATAAGCCAAGAAATTCCAGAAAATGTTTTAAACTTAGAAAATTAATAAAAAATAAACCGTAACTTCGATGAAAATGTTTTCTACATGAAAGTTACTCAGAAAAATCCAACGACACCGAACATGCGGTCCGTTTATCTGTCAGATGTCTCTAACTATCTAAACATGGAACTTTCCTCCTCCGATCATTTGTCTGACACAGGTCCGGAACCGGGAAAACATTCCCGGTTGACTTTCCCCTTCACCGGTATCGTGTAGCACCGCGTTAGAACACGTCTAGCTCTGCCTGTTGTCCTGTTATGCACTTGCTTGCTATGTATTTACTATTTCTCCCCCCTCTTTTCTTCGGTAGACCCCGTGACGATGCTGATGCCCCTGTGATCGACTACGTCACTGACGACCCCTCCTTGCCAGAGCAACCAGGCAAGCCCCCCTTTGATCATCCCGATATCGCCCATTCCATTCTCTCATGCTTGCATTGGATTTTGCTACTGTTATTGATTGCTCCTATTCTCATGCATAGCCTGCTTTTGTAATCTTCTTATTGTTACCTACCTGCTTATCCTAAACTGCTTAGTATAGGTTGGTTAGTGATCCATCAGTGACCCCCACCTTGCCCTTGTTGCCCCTGCTTCATCATTGAAGACTCGACCAATGGGATCGAAGACCAGGCCCCGGCACTGCACATCACTTTCCCCTTATTTGCTTGACACTACTGGGTTACTATCGAGTGTCGAGGGTGAGACCTCTACAACACTTCTGACATTAACCCTGTAGTGTAGCTATTTGGTCGTGGTCATCGAAGGTGATTACGCCTTAACCACTTCCGATACGACTCGGTCTTGCAACCCCTCAAGTGTGAACCTCGGGGGTGGTCCCTCTTATGTTCACGTTGATGATTACATCGAGTCAAATTCACCGGGGGTGATTCCTCGGGTTTTCCCCTTGATGTTTGGACACACGGGTACTTGGACTTTACAACTGTTACTTGAAAAGGTGGGTCGGCCCTGAGGGGTACACGCGAGTGATGTGGAGACGGGTTGACCTGGAGGGTGCCCGCGAGATAATTACGAGGCGTGGCCGGGCATTCCTAGCCCTTGCCGCAAGTCCTCGAGACGAGGCAACGGGGCCACATCTTTCGTGAGTCTCTGCTTGTTACCGCGTGCTCCTAATCCACTATGATTTGGATATTTGATCCGAGGGGCCTCTGGCCTGATAGCACTAATCATCATGTGGGCATAGTATGGGTGTTCTGCGTCTTATACATCAGCCGAGGCTTAATAGACGTCAGCGATTGAGCGGCGCGCGCCGGTTGGACTGGTAAGCACCTGCCTTTTTAAGGAGGTAGCTAGGTCTGCTCACCGGCCGCGTACGCAACGTGTAGGAGTTCCCGGGGCGATGGCCCATGACCCCTGGGGGCATAAGTTTAGTCCGGCGTGCTGGCCTCTCTATTAAGCCTAGGTCGGGTTGCGGTGTATTGTTTGGCCGAGGCCGGGCATGACCCAGGAAAGTGTGTCCGGCCGGAGTTAATCGAGCGTGGCGGGTAAGTTAGTGCACCCCTACAGGGAAGAAAACATATATCGATAGCCTGTCCTACGGTAACGGACACTTGGAGTTGTATCCCGACCGATACAACTAGAACTGGATACTTGTGATGAGAATTGAATTGTGATGAGAAATGGATAGTATGGCTCTGGGATTTCTTTCTCGCAGGGAGTCGAGAAAGGATCTCTGGCCGACGTTGATAACACTACTACTACTTTACTTTATGCTATTCTACTCCCTCCTGTTTGCTGCAAGATGGTGGTTTCCAGAAGATGCTAGTCTTTGATAGGACTAGGCCTTCTCTCTATTCTGGCATTTCTGCAGCCCAGTCCACATATACAGCCTTCCTTTGATAATGTTGCATATGTAGTGTAGATCCTTGCTTGCGAGTACTTTGGATGAGTACTCACGGTTGCTTTGCTCCCCCTTTTTCCCCTTTCTTTTTCTTTCCGGTTGATGCAACCAGATGTCGGAGCCCAGGAGACAGATGCCACCACCAGTGCCTACTACCACGTGATGGACGCCGACGACCAGGAGTAGTTACGAGGCTCCCAGGCAGGAGGCCTTGCCTTTTCGACCATGTTGCTTTTGTGCTAGCCTTCTTAAGGCAAACTTGTCTAATCTATGTCTGTACTCAGATATTGTTGCTTCCGCTGACTGTTGTATATTCGAGCTTATGTATTCCAGCCCTCGAGGCCCCTGGCTTGTAATATAAAGCTTGTATTTTTTTAATTTGTGTCTAGAGTTGTGTTGTGATATCTTCCCGTGAGTCCTTGATCTTGATCATACACATTTGCGTGTATGATTAGTGTATGATTGAATCGAGTGCGTCACAAGTTGGTATCAGAGCCGACTGCCTCTAGGTAGCCCCATTTCCAACTCCTTGGCCGAAGTTGAGTCTAGTCATCCAAAACTGTTTTTCTAACTTGGTTGTGTGGCTTACGGGCCCACGTCGCCATTGGGTGGTATTAGGATCTTTTATTCCTCGTCTATACTCTGGGACTCTGATCTCACGTCTATTCGGATTAAACATTTTACTAACTCTGACATTAGGC
Organism: Triticum aestivum; assembly: GCF_018294505.1. Taxonomy (NCBI): domain Eukaryota; kingdom Viridiplantae; phylum Streptophyta; class Magnoliopsida; order Poales; family Poaceae; genus Triticum; species Triticum aestivum. The sequence continues at coordinate 201,961,244 of NC_057795.1, forward strand.
TCTCGTACCCACTTCTTCCCGAAGAGCCCCGACATTATCGATGATCGCTTGCTTCGCCAGAAGATTCTGCAGATACTGCTCGATGTTTCTCGAGACACTGTGCCAACTGCCTTGCAGTTCGTGACCACCGATAATCCCTGGAAATAACATCCTTGCCGCTTGCACCTTCATCCCCAGTTGCTATTGTTATTACAAGATACCCTGAAATACTTTCCGATATTCCGAAAATCCGTTGCACCTGCTGCCTTGCAGCTCCTTTTCCGCATGAATACATGCTCGAATAATTCCTCACACTTATTGAGGATTTGTTCATTCCTAGTTATTCATGTGTTTCACAAAATATCCTGAAATGCTATTCGACCTTTCGAAAATCCTTTGCAACCTATTGCTTTGGAAAGTCTTGCGTGCCGGCATTATGGTTAATTTCATATTTCTAGTAATCTCCGTTGACATCCTATGTCTCTATCGTTTCGAGTCCCTTCTTCGAATTTGTTGCGAATGATCGAATTCCTCGATCAGATCCTAGAATTCATCCTTCTGGCTCATACGTCACTCCAGACATGAGTTGGTTCTTGGCAAACCAAACCTTAAATGATTGTCCATGTAGTTCTATTCTACTTACCCATCTTTTGATCCGAGTGTCTTCTTCTGATCCCTTGCTCTGGAAATCATAAACCACTTATAATTGAGCACTGAATTACTCAGTTGCTTCTACAATCCGACGCCTTCACATTCTTCCTCTTCTATTTGAGTACCGATACTCACATCAGATCCTTTGCCAACCAACTAATTTTTGTTAGGTTATTATCCGACAGATTCTTTCATATTCAATAACCTTGCGAGTGCTTCCCTGATACATAATGCCTTTGGTAAATTGTATCCCCTACTTTTGTCTACCATGCTCTGCTTCCGAGCTTGAATTAATTACCTCTGAACTTTTTGCAAATGTTCCTGAGATGCCCCGATGGGTTGAACTAATATTTTCCCTAATTTGTGTGAACCCAGAAATTTCTATGGTTCATACTCTACTGGTGTTACGCCGGATAAAATTTCTACACTACAACTTCGTCAAAAGCAAGAAGTAAATGAGAGGTTATGCATTAAAGAAGTGGGAGTCGACCTTGAACTTTTTGTTCATGCCCATGGACACGATGTAGATCCTATCATGTAAGCTTCTGGTAATAATACTTCCTTGGTATAATATCATCCGGTATCTGTGAATTGATCCTTTGCAATCGTGGTTCCGACCATATTTTTCTCCTTTATTCCATTCCTCAAACAAGTTAAAGCACTTGCCTTCTGCAGGTCAATACGCCTGCCCAACCTCTATTGTGTTCTACCTTGGAGTATTACCCCTGGTATCTCGAGGATATAATGCATTGCACTACATCTAATGAACTTTTGATGAAGTACTACCTTACCCTGTCTTTGTCACTTCGTGGGTTCTGGGTTGTTTGTCAACCGAGAACGACAATAAGTGAATAGATTCTGCACTCCGATTCAATAACTATAAGTAATTTTTGTTGTTTACGAGTTTAACAAAAGTCATTCCTAGCCTGATCAGCTATATCATTATCGTACTAAAAATTTTAACTGTGCTACCTGGTCCTTCTTCCCGGAGCATAGTTTCCGACAATGAGCTAAGCTTACATCGATCTTCCTTGTCTTGTCATTTTTCGCCTTGAACAGCAAGCTTGATTTCGAGTGTGTGTTGTACACATGGTTCCAATAACCTTTCGCTTCATCATTCCTTTGACTTGATGTCATCGCCGATCGATTACATCTTCATGAAATCTCTCGACAAATGTGTCGTGATCATCACCAACATTCTGAGTTGATCCAGGATATCAATCGAATTCATGATGAGAAATACCACCCTTGCCCCCTCGATGAATTGTTCCTGAGCCCGCTGGCCACAAAATCATTTTTTTCTTGCTAAAATTGTATGCCTTATTTTATAAGTTGTTCCGATGGATCCTTTGTGCATCCGAAGTCTGACCTTTCCCTGATGACCATGTTAACACTATCCCGAAGCATGTGTGTTGTACTCCGATCATCAACAAGAACATTGGGAGCGCAGTGCTAACTGTTCTTGATCAATTATCCAAACACCGTTGTATGAGTAAACCTCATAAATTCCTTGCCCCTTTGTCTAAATGGTTTAATACTTCATGCTCTGCCTTTCCTTGGGAAAATTATACTCTAATACTTGGGTATAAACACATTTCCTTTCCCTTGGTCTGATTATCATAATAATGACATTTTCCTTTCCATTGTTTTGTTTCACCTTTCTTGTAATCTAACTTGTCTGAGTAGAGATAAATCCCTGCTTAAGTAAGCGCCCCGGTGTACAACTCTGTCAGTAAGACCGTGTTACTATTGTTGATGACATTCCGGTAACCACTGATGGACGCGAACCTTGCCGATTGGTCCATCTCGTTCAACGAGCAGGAATATGGTTCTCTTCGTCCCTCGCCCTTGGTACCAACGTGGTTGCCAACATAACTGACAGACTATCCTCCGACAAAGCTTGCTATCATAACCGTGCAACATGTCACCGCTCTTTCTACTTTTAACCCATGTGGTGGGACCATAACCCACAGTTCCACAGGATCGAAACCTGACTCTCCTGTACACCCTTGTTTCTAAAGTTACTCCTCATGCTTGGCTTCATATGAAAATCCCGAGCCGCCTTCCGAGAGGCGATCTATTCTGGTATCAGACGCAATCCTTATTCCCATTGCTCCGAACCCTTTCACCCCCTTGTTTCAGGCAACAAACGATTGTCTACCAGGTTGAAGCTTCTTATTGCACCTCACCTTGCTCTCGATGACTTTCTTGAATTTCAACTCGGGAGATGCCTCTATGCCACGTTCACTGACATAGTCCCCACGTACCTATCTTGTGTTGAGCTCCGTCCTTCCCAATTCTTTCCCCTTACTCCACCTCTTAAATCTCGGGACGAGATTTCTTGTAGTGGAGGAGATTTGTAACACCCCCAGTGTCATGCTAGAGTAACCCTTTGTGATTAAGCTAACATTTTTCCAAACAGTGCTTAATCACCTTTGTTCAATATCCCATTTGAAATTCCAGTCAATTCGAATTCAAGTGAAGTTTGTAGTTGATCAAAAGTTGCTGGCAAAATGTTCATCATTTGTCAAAAATTCCATAACAATTATTTGTGAAGGAACACAACATCACTTTTGTGCAGAGATGAGCATTAGCGATTATAACAGAACCAATTCAGCATTTTAAATGCTATCCTTTTTATGAAAAATACAAATGAATTCTTCTGGTCTCCAAAATATTTATGGCACTGTCTAAAGATCACCAGGGAATAAAAGAAGCACTTCCCATATTTTTCCTAAGTAAATATCATGCCTAATATTTTTCTTACCCATCTCTGTTTATTAAATAAAAGAAAAGCAGAAAGAAAGAGGAAAGACCTAAAGCCTACTTTGCTACTAGGCCTAATTGAACTACAGTTGATGCCCAGCCCAGCTCCTCCTTATCCCCTTCCTCTGTTCATTGAGCAGAGGCGTGGCGGCCATCCACCGGCGCCATAGCCGGCATGGTGCACGCGCCGGGCATCCACTACCTCCCCGCTGTCTATAAGACAACCCCAACGCCCGGGACGAACCCTAGTTGTCCTCCCCCCTTTCCCCCGCGTCGTTTTCTTCCTCTCCCGCACATGTCTGAGCTCCACCCGCCATGTCCATCGTCGTCCTTGTGTCCATCGTCCACCTCATCGGTTGAGGCCTCTGTAGGAGCTGTGTGTGCTTCTCTACATCGACTCCGAGGAGCATCTCGAGCAGGAGATCGCCACAGCACAAGGATCGACGTCGTCTTCTACCTCCGGCCACCGTGGCTCCATCGACGAATTCTTCACCTTCACTGCATCCCCGACTTCCTCGAGCTCCTCTCCCGACTCGCTGTGAGCTGCGCTACGTTTCCCCTTCCTAAACGCTCTCGATCCATAGCCATAGTCCCGTCGTCGTCTTTGTTTTGCTCCGGCCAAAACGTGCCGCCGCTCTGGTGCTCCCCGCCGTGGCTACCGGCCGTCCCGGGGCCAGCTAGGCACACGGGAGTGCTCCCGTGCCCATGTAGATGCAGACTAGCCTCTAGGTTCACTCGATCTTGTGCTATAGTGTTGCGCCCGATCAAACCCATGCTCGCCGTCGCAACGTCCGGCGCTTTGCGCTCGCGACCCCCTGACCGAGCCCAGCCCCGCGTCCGCCGAACCCCGGTCCCCACTGCGCCCGTGGGCGTGCGCCCCGACCCCCGCCCTTGCCGGCGCCGCGCCCCCCTGCTCCGCTCACTGCCGCTGCTTCTGTTGTTCTGCTCCCGCTGCTACTTTGCTCTATCGCCGCCGTACTGCTGTTGTGCTGCCGCTGCTGCTCCTTCTGCTGCCCCCGCTCGATGGTGCGCTCCGTTCTGCTGATGCCGTTGCATATTGCTGCTAGCTGATGCCGCTCAGGCCGATGCGCTGCTGCTTTTGCTTGTTGTTGCCGCTGCTTGGCCACAGCTGCTGTTGCTTGCGGATGGCTATGGCCAAGGCCATGGCCGGGTGTGCCTGCGTGTGTGTACGTGTGTGTTCTCTATGTGTGTGGCCGGCCCTGTGCCAACTTTAGGAGCTAATTAGTAGTTAGGTTAATCAGTGGCTACCCTATGACATGTGGGTCCCCCGATGATTAAACTAAAATTGTCAAAATCAATTCAACTACAGTCAATAACATCTGGGGCCCGCTGAACAGTACCCAGTGCTGACTAGTCACATGTTGACTTGGTCAACCCAGCCCTTTGGTCCCACCTATAAGCCACTTTGGGTAGCTCACCGTGGGTTTAAAATGTAATTTACTGTTATTTTTCGAAATAATAAATAAGCCAAGAAATTCCAGAAAATGTTTTAAACTTAGAAAATTAATAGAAAATAAACCGTAACTCCGATGAAAATGTTTTCTACATGAAAGTTACTCAGAAAAATCCAACGACTCCGAACACGCGGTCCGTTTATCTGTCAGATGTCTCTAACTATCTGAACATGAAACTTTCCTCCTTCGATCATCTGTCTGACACAGGTCCGAAACCGGGAAAACATTCCCGGTTGACTTCCCCCTTCACCGGTATCGTGTAGCACCGCGTTAGAACACGTCTAGCTCTGCCTGTTGTCCTGTTATGCACTTGCTTGCTATGTATTTACTATTTCTCCCCCCCTCTTCTTTTCGGTAGACCTCGTGACGATGCTGATGCCCCTGTGATCGACTACGTCACTGACGACCCTTCCTTGCCAGAGCAACCAGGCAAGCCCCCCCTTTGATCATCCCGGTATCGCCCATTCCATTCTCTCATGCTTGCATTAGATTTTGATACTGTTATTGATTGCTCCTATTCTGATGCATAGCCTGCTTTTGTAACCTGCTTATTGTTACTTACCTGCTTATCCTAAACTGCTTAGTATAGGTTGGTTAATGATCCATCAGTGCCCCCCACCTTGTCCTTGTTGCTCCTGCTTCATCATTGAAGACCCGACCAACGGGATCGAAGACCAGGCCCCAGCACTGCACATCACTTTCCCCTTAGTTGCTCGACACTACCGGGTTACTATCGAGTGCCAAGGGTGAGACCTCTACAGCACTTCTGACATTAACCCTGTAGTGTAGCTATTCGGTCATGGTCATCGAGGGTGATTCCGCCTTAACCACTTCTGATACGACTCTGTCTTGCAACCCCTCAAGTGTGAACCTCGGGGGTGATCCCTCTTACGTTCATCTTGATGATTACATCGAGTCGAATTCACCGGGGGTGTTTCCTCGGGTTTTCCCCTTGATGTTTGGACACACGGATACTTGGACTTTACAACTGTTACTTGGAAAGGTGGGTCGGCCCTGAGGGGTACCCGCGAGTGATGTGGAGACGGGTTGACCTGGAGGGTGCCCGCGAGATAATTACGAGGCGTGGCCGGGCATTCCTAGCCCTTGCCGCAAGTCCTCGAGACGGGGCAACGGGGCCACATCTTTCGTGAGTCTCTGCTTGTTACCGCGTGCTCCTAATCCACTATGATTTGGATATTTGATCCGAGGGGCCTCTGGCCTGATAGCACTAACCATCACGTGGGCATAGTATGGGCGTTCTGCGTCGTATACGTCAGCCGAAGCTTAATGGACGTCAGCGACTGAGCGGCGCGTGCCGGGTTGGACTGGTAAGCACCTGCCTTTTTAAGGAGGTAGCTAGGTCTGCTCACCGGCCGCGTACGCAACGTGCAGGAGTTCCCGGGGCGATGGCCCATGACCCTTGGGGGCATAGGTTTAGTCCGGCGTGCTAGCCTCTCTATTAAGCCTAGGTCGGGTTGCAGTGTATTGTTTGGCCGAGGCCGGGCATGACCCAGGAAAGTGTGTCCGGCTGGAGTTAATCGAGCGTGGTGGGTAAGTTGGTGCACCCCTGCAGGGAAGAAAACATGTATCGATAGCCTGTCCTACGGTAACGAACACTTGGAGTTGTATCCCGACCGATACAACTAGAACTGGATACTTGTGATGAGAATTGGATTGTGATGATAAATGGATAGTATGGATGTGGGATTTCTTTCTCGCAGGGAGTCGAGAAAGGATCTCTGGCCGAGGTTGATAACACTACTACTACTTTACTTTATGCTACTCTACTCCCTCCTGTTTGCTGCAAGATGGTGGTTTCCAGAAGATGCTAGTTTTTGATAGGACTAGGACTTCTCTCTATTCTGGCATTTCTGCAGCCCAGTCCACATATACAACCTTCATTTGATAATGTTGCATATGTAGTGTAGATCCTTGCTTGCGAGTACTTTGGATGAGTACTAACGGTTGCTTTGCTCCCTCTTTTCCCCCTTTCTTTTTCTTTCCGGTTGATGCAACCAGATGTCGGTGTCCAGGAGATAGACACCACCGCCAGTGCCTACTACCACGTGACGGACACCGACGACCAGGAGTAGTTAGGAGGCTCCCAGGCAGGAGGCCTTGCCTTTTCGATCATGTTGCTTTTGTCCTAGCCTTCTTAAGGCAAACTTGTCTAACCTATGTCTGTACTCAGATATTGTTGCTTCTGCTGACTCTTGTATATTCGAGCTTATGTATTCGAGCCCTCGAGGTCCCTGGCTTGTAATATAAAGCTTGTATTTTTTTAATTTCTGTCTAGAGTTGTGTTGTGATATCTTCCCATGAGTCCTTGATCTTGATTGTACACATTTGCGTGTATGATTAGTGTACGATTGAATCGAGTGCGTCACACCCCCTCCGGCAGGGTGCCCGAACATGGTCCTGATTGGGTTTTGGTGGCTACAGAGGCTTGCGGTGGCGGAACTCCCGATCTATTGTGCTCCCCAATGTTTTTAGGGTATATGGACATATATAGGTGAAAGAAGTTGGTCAGGGGAGCCACGAGGGTAGGGGCTTTCTCGTTGCTTCCCTTGCGTGCACTCCAAGTCTCCTGGATTGCTTCCGTTCCAAAAATAACTCTCCCGAAGGTTTCCTTTCGTTTGGACTTCGTTTGATATTCCTTTTTTCTTCGAAACACTGAAATAGGCAAGAAAACAACAATACGGGTTGGGCCTCCGGTTAATAGGTTAGTCCCAAAAATGATATAAAAGTGTAAAGTAAAGCCCATAAACATCCAAAACAGGTAATATAATACCATGGAACAATCAAAAATTATAGATACGTTGGAGACGTAGAAAGGTCCTTATAGTCCATTTAAGCTTCTCGTCCCCAATGGCGGGCCAGTGAAGGCGCCTTGGGTCTTGGAGATCCTGGAACGACCACAACGACAACTGTTGAAACTGTAAGGGGGCTACACGTAGCCAGGAACAACAGGGAACCACCGTGCGTCCATCAAGGTGTCTCCCTGTGAAATACTTGATACACCCGAGCACGGGCTCAAGGGCACCTCGAGTGGGATAACACGCCTACCCGCCGTGCTTCCCTGTCGGAACAACGGGCTCTCAAAGCCTGTGTGAGCCAGGCATAGCATCGATAAGCATCCAACTCTCACGCCACTCCTTCACGTGCGAGTAAAGCTTCAGAGGAATGAAGTCGGCCTTGGCTTCCTCTCCGGCGAGGCGGAAAGTCACGCTTCTGGAGGTCTGGTTCCCAGAATCCTGACACATCGCAAAGAAGTGCCAGAAGAGTTCCAAAGACGGCCTCACCCGATGAACCCCTCGCACAAGAAAGAGAAGATCGCCAAAACCAACACGGAATTTGGGTGAAGATGCAACATATGAAGTCGGTAGTATTCTAGGACTTCCATGAAGAAGTTCGAGAAAGGGGAACCAGGCCGGCGACAAGGAAGTTGATGAAAATAGGGACCACGGTACCTTCTGCGATTGCGCTACCAGCCAGGGGAAGCTCCATTGACCCCCATGAATGGATTGCGCCTTCCACCAAGAACCGAAACTTCTTCAGACTTCGAGTGTTAGAAAGCTCAGGTTCGTACAGGGATGCCAAGGGCTCTGCTAGGACCATCATCTCGCTCTTCCTCTCCTTTCCCGCATCTGGCGAAGACTCATGGGACGCCACGGGGAAGGGGACGGTGTGGAGAGAAGTTGAGAAACACGCAGGAGGCGAAGTGAGAGCAGGAGGAAGAAGGTGATGTGGTAACTGACGCGGCACCGTCTAGCTCGCCCTCTTTATAACCAGTTGATGTGACGACACATGATCTCTGCTCCCCAAGGACATACAGCGGGTGTGGTGTGCGAACCAAGAAGGCAGTCCACTTTCCGCCAAGTACTCGATTACCCATAGTTAACACGATGGGGCAGGACGGTGGTCGTTAGTCCCCATAAGGCGGCATGAGATGCCACATGTCGCACCCTCGGCGCTATGGGGCCCATCTCTCTCTCTGCAATCGTCACCTGACACAGAAAAATGGGCATGGGGGCAACTGTCGGCCCCATGGGAATTAGGGTACCACGGGCCGGCGGCCTTGGGCTTGACTGTGGCCCTTGTGGTGCAGCGGCTGCCGAGGTTAACACTCCTGGAAGGATGGTCCCGGGAGAGCTCAAAAACACTCGCCCCCAGGGTCTCGAGAAGCCTCTCTGCTATATCGTACAGATCCTCTCAGGAATCATGAATCTCGGGGACATCGCTCGTGATCCCTCCTCTCCTTTCTGCTACACGCATCAACGGTCGTAGGGCAGTACAATGGGAATCGTTCATGGGATGGGTGCGAGCAGAGCCTTCCCCCGCCCGTGGTCATCTACAGTAGCCACAAGCGGTCCCCTCCCTTGTAGACGTTGCTACAGGGCCGGTACCTTGGCACTGACTGCCCTGTACGAGGGAAGAAGCAGGAGAATATCTATGGTGCAATACGCTGCCTCGGGAGCTGTCATCACAAGCTCGTATGTGTGTGGCATAGACGGCCATACTTCATCAGTACAGGCTAGAGCCAGCCCATTCAATGCAATATTCAGCCAATGAGGGCCTTCGCGAGGGACCCCGTGAGGCAGTATAAGTAGGAAAAGGTTGTGGCCTCAAAGGTAGGTCGAACTCATTCGCAACACAAGTCACACATTGTACCCAACTATCATATGAAATAAAGAGCAGTGAAGGAGTAGGGTATTACACCAACATGGTGGCTTGAACCTGGGTATTCCCTGTGTGTTCTTCTCTCTGTTCTTCCACCTTCGATCAACTATGACCTAGGAAGCTAGACGCGTTCAGTCCCTGGTCGAACTCACAAACGGCGCAGCTAACAACCCAAAGTCCGTTTCTTAGACCCCGACAGTTGTGGAATTAGCTCTACCAGACTCTATTTGAAGGAAATATGCCCTAGAGGCAATAATAAATTTGTTATTTATATTTCCTTATATCATGATAAATGTTTATTATTCATGCTAGAATTGTATTAACCGGAAACTTAGTACATGTGTGAATACATAGACAAACAGAGTGTCCCTAGTATGCCTCTACTAGACTAGCTTGTTAATCAAAGATGGTTAAGTTTCCTAGCCATAGACATGAGTTGTCATTTGGTTAACGGGATCACATCATTAGAGAATGATGTGATGGACAAGACCCATCCGTTAGCTTAGCACTATGATCGTTTAGTTTATTGCTATTGCTTTCTTCATGACTTATACATGTTCCTATGACTATGAGATTATGTAACTCCCGAATACCGGAGGATCACTTCGTGTGCTATCAAACATCACAATGTAAGTGGGTGATTACAAATATGCTCTACAGGTGTCTCTGATGGTGTTTGTTGAGTTGGCATAGATCAAGATTAGGATTTTTCACTCCGATTGTCAGAGAGGTATCTCTGGGCCCTCTCGGTAATGATCATCACTATAAGCCTTGCAAGCAATGTGACTAATGAGTTAGTTGCGGATCATGCATTACAGAACGAGTAAAGAGACTTGCCGGTAATGAGATTGAACTAGGTATGATGATACCGACGATCAAATATCGGGCAAGTAACATACCGATGACAAAAGGAACAACGTATGTTGTTGTGCGGTTTGACTGATAAAGATCTTCGTAGAATATGTAGGAACCAATATGAGCATCCAGGTTCCGATGTTGGTTATTGATCGGAGAAGTGTCTCGGTCATGTCTACATAGTTCTCAAACCCGTAGGGTCCGCACGCTTAATGTTCGATGACGATTGGTATTATGAGTTTATGTGATTTTATGTACCGAAGGTTGTTCGGAGTCCCGGATGAGATCACACACATGACGAGGAGTCTCGAAATGGTCAATACATAAAGATTGATATATTGGACCATGTTGTTCGGACACCAGAAGTGTTCCGGAGAGTTTTGGATAAAACCAGAGTGTCGGAGGGTTACAGGAACACCCCCCCGGGAGGTTAATGGGCCACCATGGGCCTTAGAGGAGAGAGGGTCGGCTAGGAGGTGGCGCGCGCCCCCTGGGTCTGAATTGGACAAGGGGTGGGGGCGGCGCCCCCCTCCTTCCTTCTCCCCCCTTCCTCCTTCCTTCTTCTCCTAGTTGGACTAGGAAAGGGGGGAAACCTACTCCTACTGGGAGTAGGATTCCTCCCCCTTGGTGCGCCCCTTGTGGTCGGCCGGCCTCCTCCTCCCCTCCTTTATATACGGGGGAGGGGCACCGCATAGACACACAAGTTGACCTCTTAGCCGTGTGCGGTGCCCCCTCCACAGTTTTCCACCTCGGTCATACTATCATAGTGCTTAGGCGAAGCCCTGCGTCGGTAACTTCATCATCACCGTCACCACGCCGTCGTGCTGACGAAACTCTCCCTCGGCCTTAGCTGGATCTAGAGTTCGAGGGATGTCACAGAGCTGAACATGTGCAGATCGCGGAGGTGTCATGCGTTCGGTACTTGATCAGTTGGATCGCGAAGACGTTCGAATACATCAACTGCGTTACTAAACGCTTCCGCTTTCAGTCTACGAGGGTACGTGGACACACTCTCCCCGCTCGTTGCTATGCTTCTCCTAGATAGATCTTGCGTGATCGTAGGAAAAGTTTGAAATACCGCGTTCCCCAACAGTGGCATCCGAGCCAAGTCTACGCGTAGATGTTATATGCACGAGTAGAACACGAAGAGTTGTGGGCGATAATAGTCATACTGCTTATCAGCATGTCATACTTTGATTCGGCGGTATTGTTGGATGAAGCGGCCCAGACCGACATTACATGACCGCGTTCATGAGACTGGTTCTACCGATGTGCTTTGCACACAGGTGGCTAGTGGGTGTCTGTTTCTCCAACTTTAGTTGAATCGAGTGTGACTACGCCCGGTCCTTGTTGAAGGTTAAAATAGCACACTTGACGAAAAATCGTTGTGGTTTTGATGCGTAGGTAAGACAATTCTTGCTAAGCCTATAGCAGCCACGTAAAATTTGCAACAACAAAGTAGAGGGTGTCTAACTTGTTTTTTCAGGGCTTGCTGTGATGTGATATGGTCAAGACGTGATGATATATAAATTGTTGTATGAGATGATCATGTTTTGTAACAGTTATCGGCAACTGGCAGGGGCCATATGGTTGTCGCTTTATTGTATGAAATGCAATCGCCATGTAATTGCTTTACTTTATCACTGAGCGGTAGCGATAGTCGTAGAAGCAATAGTTGGCGAGACGACAACGATGCTTCGATGGAGATCAAGGTGTCAAGCCGGTGACAATGGTGATCATGACGGTGCTTTGGAGATGGAGATCAAAGGCACAAGATGATGATGGTCATATCATATCACTTATATTGATTGCATGTGATGTTTATCCTTTATGCACCGTTCCTATAGTTCATCGTGCCGAGACACCACGTGATGATCGGGTGTGATAAGCTCTACGTTCACATACAATGGGTGCAAGCCAGTTTTGCACATGCAGAATACTTGGGTTAAACTTGACGAGCCTAGCATATGCAGATATGGCCTCGAAACACTAAGGCCGAAAGGTCGAGCATGAATCATATAGTAGATATGATAAACATAGTGATGTTCACCATTGAAAACTACTCCATCTCACATGATGATCAGACATGGTTTAGTTGATATGGGTCACGTGATCACTTAGATGATTAGAGGGATGTCTAACTAAGTGGGAGTTCTTGAGTAATATGATTAATTAAACTTTAATTTATCATGAACTTAGTACCTGATCGTATTTTGCATGTCTATGTTGTTCTAGATAAATGGCCCGTGCTACTGTTCCGTTGAATTCTAATGCGTTCCTAGAGAAAGCTAAGTTGAAAGATGATGGTAGCAACTACAAGGACTGGGTCCGTAACTTGAGGGTTGTCCTCATTGCTGCACAGAAGAATTACGTCCTGGAAGCACCGCTAGGTGCAAGACCCGCTGCAGGAGCAACGCTGGACGTTGTGAACGTCTGCCAGAGCAAAGCTGATGACTACTCGATAGTTCAGTGTGCCATGCTTTAAGGCTTAGAACCGGGACTTCAGTGACATTTTGAACGTCATGGAGTATATGAGATGTTCCAGGAGTTGAAGTTAATATTTCAAGCAAATGCCCGGATTGAGAGATATGAAGTCTCCAATAAGTTCTACAGCTGCAAAATGGAGGAGAATAGTTTTTCTCAGTGAACATATACTCAGAATGTCTGGGTACCATAACCACTTGACTCAGCTAGGAGTTAATCTTCCTGATAATAGTGTCATTGACAGAGTTCTTCAATCACTGCCACCAAGCTACCAAAGCTTCGTGATGAACTATAATATGCAAGGGATGGATAAGACAATTCCCGAGCTCTTCGCGATGCTAAAGGCTGCGGAGGTAGAAATCAAGAAGGAGCATCAAGTGTTGATGGTCAACAAGACCACTAGTTTCAAGAATAAGGGCAAAGGGAAGAAGGGGAACTTCAAGAAGAACGGCAAGCAAGTTGCTACTCAAGTGAAGAAGCCCAAGTCTGGACCTAAGCCTGAGACTGAGTGCTTCTACTGCAAAGGGACTAGTCACTGGAAGCGAAACTGCCCTAAGTATTTGGTGGATAAGAAGGATGGCAAAGTGAATGGTATATTTGATATACATGTTATTGATGTGTACCTTACTAATGTTCGTAGTAGCGCCTGGGTATTTGATACTGGTTTTGTTGCTCATATTTGCAACTCGAAACAGGGGCTACGGGTTAAGCAAAGATTGGCTAAGGACGAGGTGACGATGCGCATGGGAAATGGTTCCAAAGTCGATGTGATCGCCGTCAGCATGCTACCTCTACATCTACCTTCGGGATTAGTTTTAGACCTGAATAATTGTTATTTCGTGCCAGTGTTAAGCATGAACATTATATCTAGATCTTGTTTCATGCGAGACGATTATTCATTTAAATCAGAGAATAATGGTTGTTCTATTTATATGAGTAATATCTTTTATGGTCATGCACCCTTGATGATTGGTCTATTTTTATTGAACCTCGATAGTAGTGATACACATATTCATAGTATTGAAGCAAAAAGATATAAGTTTAATAATGATAGTGCAACTTATTTGTGGCACTGCCGTTTAGGTCATATTGGTGTAAAGCGCATGAAGAAACTCCATGCTGATGAGCTTTTGGAATCACTTGATTATGAATCACTTGATGCTTGTGAACCATGCCTCATGGGCAAGATGACTAAGACTCCATTCTTCGAAACAATGGAGCGGGCAACATATTTGTTGGAAATAATACATACTGATGTATGCGGTCCGATGAGTGTTGATGCTCGCGGCGGGTATCATTATTTTCTGACTTCCACAGATGATTTGAGCAGATATGGGTATATCTACTTGATGAAACATAAGTCTGAAACATTTGAAAAGTTCAAAGAATTTCAGAGTGAAGTGGAAAATCATCGTAACAAGAAAATAAAGTTTATGCAATCTGATCGTGGAGGCGAATATTTGAGTTACGAGTTTGGTCTTCATTTGAAACAATGCGGAATAGTTTCGCAACTCATGCCACCTAGAACACCATAGCGTAATGGTGTGTCCAAACATCGTAACCACACTTTATTAGATATGGTGTGATCTATGATGTCTCTTACTGATTTACCGCTATCGTTTTGGGGTTATGCTTTAGAGACGGCTGCATTCACGTTAAATAGGGCATCATCTAAATCCGATGAAACGACACCATATGAACTGTGGTTTGTCAAGAAACCCAAGTTGTCGTTTCTTAAAGTTTGGGGCTGCGATGCTTATGTGAAAAAGCTTCAACCTGATAAGCTCGAACCCAAGTCGGAGAAACGTGTCTTCATAGGATACCCAAAGGAGAATGTTGGGTACACCTTGATAACCCACAAGTATAGGGGATCGCAACAGTTTTCGAGGGTAGAGTATTCAACCCAAATTTATTGATTCGACACAAGGGGAGCCAAAGAATATTCTCAAGTATTAGCAGTTGAGTTGTCAATTCAACCACACCTGGAAACTTAGTATCTGCAGCAAAGTGTTTAGTAGCAAAGTAATATGATAGTGGTGGTAACGGTAACAAAAGTAAAGACAACAAAAGTAATGTTTTTGGTATTTTGTAGTGATTGTAACAGTAGCAACAAAATAGTAAATAAGCGAGAACCAGTATATGGAAAACTCGTAGGCACCGGATTAGTGATGGATAATTATGCCGGATGTGGTTCATCATGTAGCAGTCATAACATAGGGTGACACAGAACTAGCTCTAGTTCATCAATGTAATGTAGGCATGTATTCCGTATATAGTCATACGTGCTTATGGAAAAGAACTTGCATGGCATCTTTTGTCCTACCCTCCCGTGGCAGCGGGGTCCTATTGGAAACTAAGGGATATTAAGGCCTCCTTTTAAAGAGAACCGGAACAAAGCATTAGCACATAGTGAATACATGAACTCCTCAAACTATGGTCATCACCGGGAGTAGTCCCGATTATTGTCACTTCGGGGTTGCCGGATCATAACACATAGTAGGTGACTATAGACTTGCAAGATAGGATCTAGAACACACATATTTTCATGAAAACATAATAGGTTCAGATCTGAAATCATGGCACTCGGGCCCTAGTGACAAGCATTAAGCATAGCAAAGTCATAGCAACATCAATCTTAGAACATAATGGATACTAGGGATCAAACCCTAACAAAACTAACTCGATTACATGATAAATCTCATCCAACCCATCACCGTCCAGCAAGCCTACGATGCAATTACTCACGCACGGCGGTGAGCATCATGAAATTGGTGATGGAGGATGGTTGATGATGACGACAGCGACGAATCCCCCTCTCCGGAGCCCCGAACGGACTCCAGATCAGCCCTCCCGAGAGAGATTAGGGCTTGGCGGCGGCTCCGTATCGTAAAACGTGATGATTTCTTCTCTCTGATTTTTTTTCTCCCTGAAAGCCAATATATGGAGTTGGAGTTGGCATCGGAGGGCCACCAGGGGGGCCACGAGGTAGGGGGGCGCGCCCCCTACCCTCGTGAGCAGGGTGTGGGCCCCCTGGTCTTCATCTGTTGCGAGGATTTTTCTTTATTTTTTCTAAGGTGTTTCGTGGAGTTTCAGGACATTCCGAGAATTTTTATTTTCTGCACAAAAAACAACACCATGGCAGTTCTGCTGAAAACAGCGTCAGTCCGGGTTAGTTCCATTCAAATCATACAAGTTAGAGTCCAAAACAAGGGCAAAAGTGTTTGAAAAAATAGATACGATGGAGACGTATCACACCTTCTATCACGGATCCAAAGGCAAGATATTTGTTAATAAGAATGGATCCTTTCTAGAGGAGTTTCTCTCGAAAGAAGTGAGTGGGAGGAAAGTAGAACTTGATGAGGTAATTGTACCTGCTCCCGAATTGGAAATTAGTACATCACAAAATTTAGTTCCAGTGATTCCTACACCAGTTAGTGAGGAATCTAATGATGATGATCATGAAACTTCAAATAAAGTTACTACTAAACCTCATAGGTCAAACAGAGTAAGATTCGCACCAGAGTGGTACGGTAATCCTGTTCTGGAAGTCATGTTACTTGACCATGACTAACCTACAATCTATGAGGAAGCGATGATGAGCCCAGATTCCGCAAAATGGCTTGAGGCCATGAAATCTGAGATGGGATCCATGTATGAGAACAAAGTGTGGACTTTGGTTGACTTGCCTGATGATCGGCAAGCCAAAGAGAATAAATGGATCTTCAAGAAGAAGACTGACGTTGACGGTAATGTTATTGTCTATAAAGCTCAACTTGTTGCAAAAGGTTTTCGACAAGTTCAAGGAGTTGACTACGATGAGACTTTCTCACCCGTAGCGATGCTTAAGTCTGTCCGAATCATGTTAGCAATTACCGCATTTTATGATTATGAAATTTGGCAAATGGATGTCAAAACTGCATTCCTTAATGGATATATTAAAGAAGAGTTGTATATGATGCAACCAGAAGGTTTTGTCGATCTAAAAGGTGCTAACAAAGTGTGTAAGCTCCAGCGATCCATTTATGGACTAGTACAAGCATCTCGGAGTTGGAATATACGCTTTGATAGTGTGATCAAAGCATATGGTTTTATACAGACTTTTGGAGAGAAGGCTGTATTTACAAGAAAGTGAGTGGGAGCTCTGTAGCATTTCTGATATTATATGTGGATGACATATTGTTGATTGGAAATGATACTGAATTTCTGAATGGCATAAAAGGATACTTGAATAAGAATTTTTCAATGAAATACCTCGGTAAAGCTGCTTATATATTGGGCATCAAGATCTATAGAGATACATCAAGACGCTTAATTGGACTTTCACAAAGCACATACCTTGATAAAGTTTTGAAGAAGTTCAAAATGGATCAAGCAAAGAAAGGGTTCTTGCATGTGTTACAAGGTGTGAAATTGAGTAAGACTCAATGCCTGACCACTGCAGAAGATAGAGAGAAAATGAAAGTCATTCCCTATGCTTCAGCCATAGGTTCTATCATGTATGCAATGTTGTGTACCAGACCTGTTGTGTGCCTTGCTATTAGTTTAGCAGGGAGGTACCAAAGTAATCCAGGAGTGGTTCACTGGACAACGGTCAAGAACATCCTGAAATACCTGGAGGTGACAAAGAGCTCGTCGTAAACGGTTACGTCGATGCAAGCTTTGACACTGATCCGGATGACTCTAAGTCGCAAAACGGATACGTATTTATATTCAATGGTGGAGCTGTCAGTTGGAGCAGTTCTAAGCAGAGTGTCGTGGCGGGATCTATGTGTGAAGCGGAATACATAGCTGCTTCGGAAGCAGCAAATGAAGGAGTCTGGATGAAGGAGTTCATATTCGATCTAGGTGTCATACCTAGTGCATCGGGTCCAATGAAAATCTTTTGTGACAATACTGGTGCGATTGCCTTGGCAAAGGAATCCAGATTTCACAAGAGAACCAAGCACATCAAGAGACACTTCAATTCCATCCGCGATCAAGTTAAGGAGGGAGACATAGAGATTTGCAAGATACATAAGGATCTGAATGTTGCAGACCCGTTGACTAAGCCTCTCTCACGAGCAAAACATGATCATCACCAAAACTCCATGGGTGTTAGAATCATTACTATGTAATCTAGATTATTGACTCTAGTGCAAGTGGGAGACTCAAGGAAATATGCCCTAGAGACAATAATAAAGTTGTTATTTATATTTCCTTATATCATGATAAAAGTTTATTATTCATGCTAGAATTGTATTAACCGGAAACTTAGTACATGTGTGAATACATAGACAAACAAAGTGTCCCTAGTATGCCTCTACTAGACTAGCTCGTTAATCAAAGATGGTTACGTTTCCTAGCCATAGACATGAGTTGTCATTTGATGAACGAGATCACATCATTAGAGAATGATGTGATGGACAAGACCCATCCGTTAGCTTAGCACTATGATCGTTTAGTTTATTGTTATTGCTTTCTTCATGACTTATACATTGTTCCTATGACTATGAGATTATGCAACTCCCGAATACCGTGGGATCACTTTGTGTGTTATCAAACGTCACAACGTAACTGGGTGATTATAAAGATGCTCTATAGGTGTCTCCGATGGTGTTTGTTGAGTTGGCATAGATCGAGATTAGGATTTGTCACTCCGATTGTCGAAGAGGTATCTATGGGCTCTCTCGGTAATGATCATCACTATAAGCCTTGCAAGCAATGTTACTAATGACTTAGTTGCAGGATGATGTGTTACAGAACGAGTAAAGAGACTTGCCGGTAACGAGATTGAACTAGGTATGATGATACCGACGATCGAATCTCGGGCAAGTAACATACCGATGACAAAAGGAACAACGTATGTTGTTGTGCGGTTTGACTGATGAAGATCTTTGTAGAATATGTAGGAACCAATATGAGCATCTAGGTTCCGTTGTTGGTTATTAACCGGAGAAGTGTCTCGGTCATGTCTACATAGTTCTCGAACCCGTAGGGTCCGCACTCTTAATGTTCGATGGCGATTGGTATTATGAGTTTATGTGATTTGATGTACCGAAGGTTGTTCGGTGTACCGGATGAGATCACGGACATGACGAGGAGTCTCGAAATGGTCGAGACATAAAGATTGATATATTGGACCATGTTGTTCGGACACCAGAAGTGTTCCGGAGAGTTTCGGATAAAACCAGAGTGTCGGAGGGTTACCAGAACCCCCCCCCCCCCGAGGTTAATGGGCCACCATGGGCCTTAGAGGAGAGAGGGCCGGCCAGGAGGTGGCGCCCGCCCCCCCCCCCCAGTCCGAATTGGACAAGGGGTGGGGGCGGCGCCCCCCCCTCCTTCCTTCTCTCCCCTTCCTCCTTCCCTCTTCTCCTAGTTGGACTAGGAAAGGGGGGAAACCTACCTAGGAGTAGGATTCCTCCCCCTTGGCGCACCCCTTGTGGCCGGCCGGCCTCCTCCTCCCATCCTTTATATACGAGGGAGGGGGCACCCCATAGACACACAATGATCTCCACAGTTTTCCACCTCGGTCATATTGTCGTAGTGCTTAGGCGAAGCCCTGCGTCGGTAACTTCATCATCACCGTCACCACGCCATCATGCTGACGAAACTCTCCTTCGGCCTCAGCTGGATCTAGAGTTCGAGGGACATCACCAAGCTAAACATGTGCAGATCGCGGAGGTGCCGTGCGTTCGGTACTTGATCGGTTGGATCGCGAAGACGTTCGACTACATCAACCACGTTACTAAAAGCTTTCACTTTCGATCTACGAGGGTATGTGGACACACTCTCCCCGCTCGTTGCTATGCTTCTCCTAGATAGATCTTGCGTGATCGTAGAATTTTTTTTTGAAATACTACGTTCCCCAACACTATTTGCCCGACAGTGACACTTTACTCCATAGGAGAGAGCTAGGGAGCTAGCTCGGGAAGTAACCAAAGAGAATTTGTTGAAGGCACAAGAGAGAATGAAACATTACGCTGATAAGAAAAGGAAAGATATAGAGTTCTTGGTGGGAGACATGGTTTACTTAAAGTTACAACCATACATACATACATTCTTGAGCTTACACATGTTTCTGAAACTGCATTCTAAGTTCTATGGCCCTTTTAGAGTTCTAGAAAAGGTTGGCAACACAACATATAAGCTTTTACTTCCAGAGGGGTGTCAGTTGCATCATACCCTCCATGTTAGTCAACTGAAGAAACACATTAGCTCTCATGTCATTCCTACAAAATACCTTCCTTTGCTGGATGCAACTGGACTCATCAAAATGGAGCCTGGAGCCATTTTAGAGAGAAAATTAATACCTTGGCCGTTGGGGCAACACCAGCATTCCAGTTGTGCACTGGTTATTCAATGAACATGCCTGTCGAAGCAGCTACTTGGGAAGATTCGGCCTTCACTCGGAAGGTTTTCTGTTTCACGCCTGAGGACAAAATCTATTTCATTCGGGGGGTATTGCCAGGCTCCATAATGTTAACTCAAGAACTACACGCTGCTCACCTGTTTCTGCATGTCGGATGACTCTCCAGCCGTTGACTCCTATCCAACGGCTCACCCATGAAGATACCGGTTCGCCTTTGTGAGCTGCTATTACCCATCGATTCTTCATCGGACGGTTGTCCGCGGTTCCCGCGTCGTTGTTTGTTACCGGGTTGTCCCCTCCCCCCCCCCCCCTTCACAAGTTATAAACCCTAGAACTCGATCGTCAAATTATCTCTGGAAGTCTGAATAGAAGTGCTTAATTCAGTCTTCAATAGTCTGGATTCTTCATCGAACGGTTGTCCGCGGCTCCCGCGTCGTTGTTTGTTACCGGGTTGTCCCCCCCCCCCCCCTCAGAAGTTATAAACCCTAGAACTCGATCGTCAAATTATCTCTGGAAGTCTGAATAGAAGTGCTTAATTCAGTCTTCAATAGTCTGGATCCTGACACTTACAGGATTCACCAACGTATTCTATGGCCGATGCTCCTTCCTTTCCTCCCAACAGTTCCTATAGGGAGGCAGCGCAAGATCGGCTTGGAGTCCATCCATCCTTTCTCCGATGGGAGACGGTGAGATGGCGTAACCGGCGTGAATCCGAGCAGGAGTTGCTTTTTGGACCTGATTGCAATCTTATATCTAGAGTTAGGGTCCTCCTTGCAAGTTTCAAGAACCAATCTATAAATTTCTATTTTCTCGAGTCCCGTAGTGAGCTTTGTATCTTCACCGCTATGAATTAATGGAGAGCTCTATGAGCCCTTGAGACTTTTCAAGAAAAAATGGTGTACTGTTGATGCTTTTTGTAGTAACGAAATTGTCATTTTTTGTTGGCCAAGTCTGATCTTCTCCGGCATTGAGATGTCCGTGCTTGCTCTAACATGATTCGATAGCAAAAAGTATGCAATCTAGGAGCAAATACAACAGTTAATATAACAGTTTGGGGGGGGGGGGGGGGGGGGGGGGGCTGGGCAGGATTTTTTAGTGAAAAACGTAAGCTTATGTACATGTACAATAATGCCCACGACTAGTTAGCTGCTAGATTTTCCAAGAAAGATTGTTGCAGTGTAAGAAATTATGCGGTTTCATGTTGTACATATTATTGCTTCTTTGAATCCGTTCGTCCAGTGGAATAAGAAAGAAGATGGGGCTCTATTCTGTCTTCCCAATCCTGTTCATCACATCATGATAGTACAGGAGAACGCACATAGGCTGCCCGTAGATGCAGAAAAAGAACCAAAATATCATGTTGCCGGCCTGTTGAAGGTGACTATAAATTAGAACTGGTTTACATGAAAGTAGAATCCTTTGGTAGGAAACAAGAAAAGGATGGCTAACCATTGTATCCCTGAATTTGCTTTTGAGGCATGATGTCAATGTGATAAGGGGGATCTGGCAACAAGGGAGAAAAGGAGATGATGTAAGCAAAGTTCGCTGTCTTAGATGATACAGCAGGACGGACCTACTTACTATCAAGTACAGCCTCTGTTCCTAAATATAAGACGTTTTGGTAGTTTAAATTGAACTGCCAAAACATCTTATATTTATAAACAGAGGTAGTATCTTATATTTTTTGACACTACACTAGTGTCAAAAAATGTCTTATATTATAGGACGGAGGGAGTAGAATACAAGAGACAACATATAGGATGATCCTCAAAAGTGACCACAATTTAAGTTAGAAATTCACAACATATCTTGCACAATATTCTATGATGCAGCAATAAATTTTGGCATACCTGCAGCATGATCCCTAGGAATGCCCAGAACTTCAGAATTCGGCAGGGGACAGCAACAACAAGCTGGTATACAATAATCAAAAGGTATCATGATTTACTCACGACAAGCCGAGATGCTACTTTTATTGAACATCAAACAGAGAACAAAGTAAGCCACCCAACAAGTGCCAAAAGTGGTTAAAGAGCGCTGGATAATTAGTGTGGTTATGTGAAGGGAGGCAAAGGGAGCAGGTTTACCTCATGGAGCACAGCAGATACAAAAAATGATACAAAAACAGCAACTTCCTGCAAGAAAAACAGCACAAATGACCAAACACAAACTATGTACAACGCATGCCCAGCATAGCAGTTTAACATCTTGCAATTTACCTTCGATATACCACTTCGCATGCAAGGAAAATATATATGACGAACAATCCATTTATGCACGGGCTGCGAACATAGACATCATCCATATTAAAACCATGAAAGTGGAAAATAAACAAAGAAATTAAAAGACCAACAGCAAGCAATATAACAGAAAAAAATATCAAATTCATTCTTTTTAAAAGAACCTCCATTTTGAGCTTGACATTTCTTTGACCTTTGAATAGGATAAATATTATAACTCCATCGGAAAGGTGCAAGCTTATGTACAGATATTGTTTTTTATTACAAGCAGCTTGCAAAAAATAGCATGGTTGAGAAAAGACTAACATACCATGTTCCATTTTCGCCAATACTAATACCATCCGGGTACAGAAGCACATGCAGCAGAAGCAAATATCATACACAAAATTAGGTATGTTTAAATGAGAAGAAAATCAGTACTAACTTCAAGAACTTTTGTATTTCACCTCATCAATTGTTTTTGCATTCCACCAGTCTTTGTAGAATTCACGGTCACCGAAACGAAGAATCTCAGCAAGTATATTTAACCTGTGTAACAATATGAGTTCAAACTGTAAATCTGCAATATTCCGAGAGTGTTTAAGAGAATTTTTATATGACGGATAATCCAGAGAACAAATTCAAAAACAAATAGACTTTCATCCCGTGATGTACTGAAGTTAACTATTCTCTTGATTGATGAATAGGCATTTACCAGAGATGGAAAAAGCAATAGAACATGCAAAGCCATAAGTAAACATTTGGTAATGAGAGCCTCAGAACAGTCTCTACAGCATTCAGAAGTCCGCCTTTCAATGGATGTTGAGAGTTCACGACGATTGGATTTATGTACTGCAATTTCAAAAAAGTAAACAGATGATTAAGAACCACGTTGAGTATTTTGTAAGACATAGAAAGATAAAATGGCTTACCTGCTCAATAATGAAACCTTGAATACCTGTAAATATCAAGTACAGAATAATTTGACGAATCAGCCACCCTTTTCTAACATTTTCAGTTCGAGGATAACTTGGCTGCATGATTAATACCAATAATTAGTTCATTTGAACAGCAAATAACCTCCTACAATCCCTTTCGCAGCTAGATGGAAATGAAAATTGTAATTTAAATAATAAATGTCACTAAATGCTCCAAAAACAAGAGCATGCGGCATTGTCAACTGGCAGTCACTACTGACCAACGAAACTGCATACGGACTCAAGTACAATTAACTCGAGACCTCTAGGTCAGCGTTGTGCTACCACCAATCCATAATAAAGGTCGCAGTTTTGAACTAACCCCGGTTCAAAACTGCAACACTTATTTTGGACCGGAGGAAGTATATGACAGTTCCTCCAAGACATTGAGTTGTTGGTGAGTATTATATAAATATGTAAATACACGAAATGGAATCAAAGCTAGCCAAAAAGAGGCTCAGAGGACTGCAATTCTATCTTCTAAGTGCCTTGCTAACAAGCACGTAAACTTCAGATTTGCATCATAATCTTTGTAGGGAAACATTTTCTACCTTGTTGAAATAAGTCGGAGAAATGACATAATTTTGTTAAAATCAAAGAAAAAAATGATATATTAGGCCGTAAAAGTATAAGATACATGTGCGGTGGTTCCTCTGCCAAATATGATGGAAATGTGGCTGTGGAATCATTAAATCATCCAATCAGAATAACTACCTTCTAGAAGTCAGGGTTAGCACGATTCTTTTACAACTACCTCTCTATGCAGGATGATTAGAAACATACCTGATAGCACAGTGTTGGAGCCATCATGAAGTATATTAGGCTCCCTAAAGTTGGAGCTTGTAAATTATCCATGTCAGCTGTGCTGGGTGCATTATCAACCTAATAGATGGAATGTTATTGTGGAGCAAGACAAAGCTTAATAAGATAGCAATAGTATCAAAACAAAAAGCTGCACAGAAGAGCAAAGAAAAAGACCGAGGAACAGAAGCAGTGTTTCATGGAAATTTTAGGAACTGAACAGTTCGTCCATTAAAATAGCAATTTATTTAAGAACTTGGGTAGAACGTATCACCTAAGAATTTTCAAGCTGTAGTACCAGCATTAGAGAAGTGGGCCATGTGATTTGTTTTGAGACAGCTAACTTTTTCCTCTCTATATCCCCAACACACACCACCACCATCCAACTCCAGACTCTGCCCTCGATTTGGGCATTTATAAGTACTACTAAAATAACAAATCATCCAAGAGTAATAAGTGGGCTAGTAAAGAGGGGTAATCCAATAAAAAAAATTAACCTTGGTAATCCAATACTTTCGACATGCATCTCTGTTGAAGTGCAAATACAAGAATCCCAAGGGAGTAAGTACCATAAGGTATATGTTTATGATCGTGCTGGAAAACATTTCAGATATATTCATAAGTGAAACAAGGGGAAGTGTCAGGACCTGCTATTTGTTGGCTGTGGCCCAATCCACCCCAATTAAACTGAGTATGAAAGCCCACAAATAAAAGGAATGAAAATGATGGAAACATACCTTCTTACCACTAATGGTTAATTGCCTTATGTCATGGTTTGTATGGGCAAAAGATACGAGCTTCAGCCAAACAATGCAGGCAATAAACATCAACAAAAAACCAGACACAACCGCAGAATCACACCTGAACCAAGTGGCAGCATGTGGTATCAGGGAAATGCAGAGCAATGATATCCTATTATTGCAAAAGCTTTAACATTGGGATTTAAGAATGAAATGCAATTATATGATGAAGCTAGAAACAGCATTCAGATCTGATATATGGTATATGTGTGCATGCACTTTGTTATGCCTCTATGTGACATTCTGGCATGCAACTGAAGCTCTCTTATTTCACATAAATTCGAAAAGATGAATGTTCTTACATAAGAATGACAAGCACTGGATATACAATTTCAGCTGTTGTAAGAATGATATGAAGACAGGTAGCAACCTGCAAAGAATGAGTAAAACATCGGTGTTAGTTGGTGCAAGAGTACAAAAATATGAAGAAATGATAGATAGAACAAGAGAACCCAAGATCTACACATAACATGGGCAACTCAAGCTGTTCATTAGAATACAGTATATCAGTAAAGTAAGATACACGATATATAGTTAAGAGAGTCCCGGCTTACAGCATCAGTAATAACATTACGGGACGCCAACTGCTCAACTGAAAATGCACCAAGAGGGAAGGCTGGTAGACTAAGGCTGGAGCAGGAAAATCGTAAACACGATCAGTTCATTGAAGGCATTAAGCAAACACAATGGCATACACCATAGCAAAACTGAATATTACCAGCACATTAGAAGTGGCCAGTCCCGCAATGATGTAGAGTTGAACCAAAAGCCAGCTCGTATTAATAAGCCATACTGCAAACAGCATCAGGAGTAAAAGACTGATAAACAAATATGGTAAGTCTATGACCAAGTGAGGGGATGGTTTATATTTACTAGATGAGAAAAGGCAGATAAAAACCTTCATTAAGTTCTCAATAATCAGCCGGCCGTTCACTGCAACGAGAACAACAATGCACAGATTGAAAAGGCCTGCATGACTCTGTTATAATTGACAAGAAAAAGTATCAGAGAACAATGACTCTGGCAGCTGGAAGATATGCCATCCATAAAACAGCTCTGACGGAAAAGCACGAGCAATAGAAAAAAAAGGCCAAGGACAAATCATTAGCAAAAAGGATAGCTATGTCCGTTGCATTTCAGCGTGCGACCTGAGTTACCTAATAAAGCACCAACGTATCGTGCTTATCAACTATGGCCACATATCACACTGAAAAAGAAAGCACGTGAGTTAAACCCACAACTACCAGTGACCATCTATCTGACCACATAAATCACGTGATTCCGCGACCAACCTTCCAATCATAGTGCACTGTACTAGATTTGTGCTTCTCGCACGCATCAAAAACATATCTTCTTTCAGATTTCGACCCAAAAGAGCAACAACTTTTCATGACAAGGAAACACCTGAATTATCGTTACATAACAGCCATAATGAAATTCAGACACAAATAAACAATTGAGCAACCGACAGAGCTAAGCATTTAAACGAAGTTTCATTAGGTCTGTTAACGAAATGGGGGCCAGAGCGGGAGGAGCCCACCTGCTTGAAGATGGCGTCGGAGCTCAGGGGACTCTCCTTCGCCTTCCAGTGGACTGGGGCAGCCGCGCGGAAGCTGAACGCGGTGAAGTCCCCGGGGCCGCCGGCGGACGAGGTGTCCCCGCTTGAGTCGCGGCGGCGGTGCGACGAGGAGGGCTCGGGGGGGCCGGACTCGTCCCCAGAGTCCGCCGCGAAGCTGGCACGCGCGGCCACCGCGGCACCGGAGCTCAGCCGGCGGCGAAGCGCGGCCACGAAGCCCTCGGGGGTGAAGCCGCCTCCACGCGGGCGCGGCGGGCGCCGGTGGACTGGCGGCGGGGCCTTGATCTCGGCGCCGTTCGAGTCCTCCATTCAAGGGGCTAGGTTTCTCTCTCTGACCCTCTCTCTCTATGGCCTCTCGATTTGGAGGAGGAGAGGAGACGTCGAGACGAGAGAAGGCCTTCCCCGGTGGTGACGTACAGCAAGGCCGGCTTTCCGTCGATCAGTATCACACCTCGGATCGGGAGGAGGCTGGCGTGGGACCCACGTGTCTGTTGGGTTTTTTCTTTTCAGGGAACGTAGCAGTATTTTTTTTCAGGGAATGTGTCTGTTGTTTGGAGTCCGAGCGGCCATGTGCGGCGGGAAAGGATTTCGGTCCATTGAGAGCGAATCCAACTGCACCCAACCAAATCGTCCACCCACGTCCGCTCTCCGTATGCGGACAAAAATCAAGACCCAACGCCGGGACCCATTTCTATTTTTCGTTTGTTTTGTGTCCACTCGAAACCATTTCAGTCTCAAATTTAGAATTGATTCAATTCCGAAACGTACACAAAACGGACGTTTTCTATGTCCTCTTCGTCCGGCTGCGTCCGCTGCACGTCGAAGTTGGCCCGTCTCTCATCCAAACAAATGGGCCCACCCACCCATCCCACCCCTTTCCTCTCTTTCTCGCCCACCCAAACCGGCGCAGAGCACACCGCGATGCCGACGCATCTTGGCATACCGCCGATGCAGCAACTTCCCCTCCGCTGCGAGCGTCTCTCGCCGGCTTCCACCGTCGCCACCGCTTCACCTGCGACCGAGCTGCCCGCCGCGTGTGCGTGCTGGTACTGCTGCCCGACCGCGCGAGCGTGCTAGCTAGCTGGCGAGCCGCCGATGGCCGAGCGCGCGTGCTAGCTAGCTAGCTAACGGCTGCTGCCTGGGCATTCATGTGGTACTGCTGCCCGTCGTGCGCACGTGCTAGCTAGCCGCCGCTGGCCGGCGTGTGTGCTGGTGCTGTTGAGCTAGCGAGCCGCCGTTGTCTGGCCGAGCGTGCGTGCTAGTGCGGGCGGGGCACAGGGAGCACGAGCGCGGGCGGGCGCGAGCGCGCGATGTGGGGAGCACGGCCACGGACGAGCGCGAGCGCGCGACGCGGAGCACGGGCGGGCGCGGGCGTGCGACCCCATGGCTTCGTCACCGGCACGGCCTCGTCCGCGAGAAGTTCGGCCTCGGAGTTGCCTGACGTTGACCTGGTCACGGGCAGGAGTGCGCCACAGGAGCTCGGGAGGCGGCGCAGGAGCTATGGACAGTTCACTCACCAGGTGTTGGACGGAATGTCGGGCAGACATATCACCAAATGCGTCTGCCCCTGTTCGGCGCACTAGCGGACCCAAATGAAAAAGTAGACACGGACGAGCGGGGCTGATCCAAACGAACAAAAGGCGCATCTGTTTGCGTCGGCCAGTTGGAATTGCTATGAGGGCACATACAACACAGGTGTAGCGCAACTCCAGACACGCAACGTGTCCGACTTTTGTTCATTTGGATCGATCACGGACATCAAAGTTCGATTTTAACCACCGACCCGTAGATGCGCCCAACAAGGATAAATGCATTCGACATTTAGAACGAATTTTAAAATTTAAATACTAAACCATTACATAAAAATATAACAACCAATGCTGGAGAGCGTCGCCATCCTCCTTTTTGATAGATTTTGGCATCCTACTCCTCTTCTTTGGTTAGGTCAACAAAGACCAGCACCGGCATCTACGGGATGCCTACTGTTAGGCTGCCAGCACGTGTTGCTGCATCGCTACCTGTTGTGCTGCATCCTACCGCGCCGCCGCCTCCAACACATGCCGTTCGGCCTCCTCCTCAGACACACCCAGTCACACGAGCGTGCACGACACCTGCATCAACGAGTTGGGCACCATAGCTGTCCACGACACCATTGCCCTAGCAGCGGCAACAGGTCCAGCTCGGGCTCGGGCCGGTGGCTGTCGGTGTCAAAACCGGCCGATCTCGGGTAGGGGGTCCCGAACTGTGCGTCTGAGGATCGAAGGTAACAGGAGACAAGGGGGACACGATGTTTACCTAGGTTCGGCCCCTCTTAATGGAGGTAATACACTACTTCCTGCTTGATTGACTTTTATGAGTATAGGGGTTACAAGAGTCGATCTACCTCGAGATCGTAATGGCTAAACCCTAGCTGTCTAGCCTATGTAAATTCTGATAGCCTCTACGGACCAAACCCTTTGGTTTATATAGACACCGGAGGAGCCTAGGGTTGTATAGAGTCGGTTTATAGAGGAAGGAAACTACACATCCGGACGTCAAACTTGCCATCCACGCAAAGGAGAGTCCCATTCGGACACGGGGGAAGACCTCCTGCCTTGTATCTTCACGGCCCACCAGTCCGGCCCATGTTACATAGCCCAGACACTCGAGGACCCCTTAATCCAGGACTCCCTCAGTAGCCCATGAACCAGTCTTCAATGGCGATGTATTCGGCACACATATTTGTCTTCGGCATTGCAAGGCAGGTTCCTCCTTCGAATAGTTTAAATCAGTCTTCTGAGTAAGAGATCTGTATCTGGCTCTGTATAACCGTTACAACCCTCGACCGCAAGGGCACAATACTTAATCAAAATAAGGCATGTCCACTGACAGCTTTTTCAGTGAAACGTTATGTCTGGCCTTTTTATTTTTTCGAACCGTTTTTTGACCTCCCGCTTTCGCGCTTCGAGGCGCAGCCTCTATTGACACGTCTTGTCAAAGCAGAGATCGTGTCCCCTTATCACATGATTCTCATCAATACAATTTTGGGTAATCCAACCGTGTCGTCCGCATGACCCCTTGGGAATAGGCGAGTTTTAAGGCTAGTGGGGCGGGCGCTTGGTATTCACGGCCTATATAAGCGGATAAAGATCCATCTTTTTTACCCCACGCCTTCTTCCTTCCTCAGCCTTCCCATCCTCAAGCTCCAGCATCCAAGCTTCGATCTTCCCCACCTCCACCAACCTTTCCAGCCATGTCCGGATTTGGCTTTCAGGGCAAGTGGGTGGTCTCCTCCGTGATGGAGAAGGACATCAAGGAGCTCCCGAAGGCAAGGAGCACCGCAAGCCGGAGCGATATTTCGAAGACGCCCTAGAGGGTGCCCGTTTAATAGAGGGTCAATGCTCGAAAGATGTTATGTTTGAATGAATGTATCCGGGCTGCCCAGACTTTGTTTTATGAACCAAGGCTTTGTGATGTATTTATGCCTGTTATCTGAAATTATTTTCCTCCTGTGCGGCCGTTTTTATTTCTGAAAGTTTACTAGTCGTCGGCTTCAGCCCCCACGTAGATACTACGGGGGTCTTCGGAATAGCACATGACCACACTTGACCCAACGTCTTGGTCCGTAAAGGAAGTGTCTGTGCAGCGAACCAGCCAATCAGACTATGCGGCTTTATCACTCTCACTTAGCCATAGGAGTTTAACATTGGGACTATAAGCTAGCCCCTGGTGCGTGTGCGGCTATCCGAGCTTGGATGCCTTAGGTGCGTTACTGGGTGGAGGCCAGTCCTTCGTATAATATGGAAAAAAAATCGCAAAAGATTTAGTAAGTCGCCAAAACGCTGACCAGCTCTCGCTATATCATGACAGTCAGTTTTCGGCTTTCTCTACTGAGTGTTTGACCGGACGAACCAGAGACACAATCGCAATAGTTCTTCCTTTACTACCTTAGCCGAACAAGCGGAACATAAGGTGGTAACCACAAGAGCCGGGCAACCCAACTATTGACCAAAGACATGTTTCAGAGCCAATGCATATAATGCAGTATTCGGGACGCCGAAGTATACTATAAAAGTGTTCGGACTTTTTGTTTCTGAAAAATATATGTGGCCGAATAGAGCCCCTGGCAATTTATGCCGAGGTGTATATGTCAATCTGACGTGAAGAGGGAATACAGATTATGAAATAAGCCAATACCGAATAGGGTTGGACAAAACTGTTTCCACTATAGTCTGATTGATACGTCAAAACGTGCTCTTACACAGAATGCCATAAGAATCAAGGCTATTTTACATGCCAATAATTTGTGAGCAAGGGAAAGTTGTATACATGTCCTAGAAAAGGTGGTCTTGAAGATCCTTTGGACACCCTGCCGCACGTCTGTGCCGCTTTTCACCTTGGTGAAGGATCCTTTGAGAGGATCAACGATCGTGTATATAGAAGGGGCTTGGGAAAGGGCCCTTGTACCACCAAAAAGTGATTTAGGTTTTAAAGAACCTGAAATAAGAGAGAAAGGAGAAAAAGGAAGAAGAAAAAGAAGAAGATTAAGGTCTAAATAGGGTCGAGCCGTATTGTGGACCTTATCCTTAGTGTGCCTCTGTCCTTGGCCACGGTATTTTTAGTGCCTAGTTATGCACGCACGGTACGTGTGCCACAATTAGGTGGGGATTTTGACGGAGGCAGAATTGCTAGTCCAGCTCTGGACGAACCAAACTTTCGTTCTGCAGGGTAGACCGAACTCGTTTGACAGTGTCCGGGGGCTTGATAGACGATGAAGTATTCGGCTTGATAAGGCCACCCTGTACCTCGGCTGAGAGGGCCGCGGTATGCTCCTCCGTACAGAGGGAGTGCTCCATATTTCCATTGACTGTTATAACACCACGTGGTCCGGGTATCTTGAGCTTTAGATAAGCATAGTGCAGGACTGTAGTGAAACGGGTAAAAGAGGTTCGTCCGAGCAGTGCGTGATAACCACTACGGAAGGGGACGATGTTGAAGATCAATCTTCACTTCCAAAATTATCCGGTGAGCCGAAGACTACTTCCAGTGTTAATGACCCTGTGCATCAGGCCTCCACGCCCGGTATTACTCCTTTAAAGGTGGTTTTAGTAGGCTTGATCCTTGATGGATCGATACCCATTTTATGGACAGTGTCCTGATAAAGCAGGTTAAGACTGCTGCCGCCGTCCATGAGGACTCACGTGAGATGGAATCCGTCGATGATTGGACCGAGGGCCAATGCTGCCGAACCTCCATGACGGATACTGGTCAGATGGTCCCTGCGATCAAAAGTGATCGGACAAGCTGACCATGGGTTGAATTTTGGGGCGACTGGCTCTATGGCGTAGACGTCCCTTAGTGCACCCTTGCGCTCCCGCTTAGGGATATGAGTGTCGTAGATCATATTCACTGTTTTTACCTCGGGGGGAAATTTCTTTTGCTCCCCTGTGTTTGGTGGGCAAGACTCATCATCATCCTCGCTAGGCGGCTCCTTCCCCTTATGTTCGGTATTTAACTTATCGGCATGTTTAAAGACCCCAGCAATTTCTGTTGGAATGATTGGCAAGCTTGTCAGGGGTGCCATGAATCTGGCATGGCCGATCGAGTATTTTGTCCAAATTGGATGGGCCATCTTTGTTTCCTTTGAATGGATTCTTGCGCTAACCGGGTTTAGAGCCGTTGAATCCGGCATTGACCATCGTGTCTTTGGTATCCTCATTGTTGCTTCGACGCTTGTGTTTGTTGTGTCGTGGCCTACCGTTACCATCTTTGCCTTCGGAGGTGCTAGGGTCGCTGGTACTGTTGCTTCTATGAGCTAACCAGCTGTCTTCTCCCGCGCAAAAGCGGGTCATGAGTGTGGTGAGAGCTCCCATCGACTTTGATTTTTCTTGGCCGAGGTGTCGGGCGAGCCATTCGTCACGGACGCTGTGTTTAAAGGCCACGAGGGCTTCGGTGTCCGGACAATCGACAATTTGGTTCTTTTTAATTAAGAACCTAGTCCAGAGTTTTCTGGCCGACTCTCCGGGTTGCTAGACTATATGACTAAGGTCATCGGCGTCCGGAGGCCGAACATAGGTACCTTGGAAGTTGTCTCTAAAGGCATCTTCCAAATCTTCCCAGCTACCAATGGAGTTCTCTGGGAGGCTGTTTAACTAGTGTCGCGCTGGTCCTTTCAGTTTTAAGGGGAGATATTTGATGGCATGGAGATCGTCACTGCGAGCCATGTGGATATGGAGAAGGAAATCTTCAATCCATACCGCGGGATCCGTCGTGCCATCGTATGATTCGATATTTACTGGTTTAAACCCCTCTGGGAACTGGTACTGTATTACCTCATCGGTGAAGCATAAGGGGTGTGTGGCGCCTCTGTATCGGGCAACGTCACGACGGAGTTCAGATGGTGTCCGTATGCGGTTTTTGGCCCGGGTGAGGTTGTGCCTATCACGCCAGGCCTAATGGTCGTCTTATCATGTTGGGGCATGCCCCCTTGATCCATAAATTGATCTGGCTTGACCTGCTCTATTGTCCAGGTCATGTCGTAGGTCGTAGGTGTATCCTGGAGCCGCTGTCTCTCTGCCTCTACAGCGAGGTGGTGCGGGTTGGTGTTAGGCGTAGGTGGCCACTTTATCTCGCCCATGTGGTGGCCGGTCTGGTTCATCAATGCGGTCATGTCTTAACGGTATTGGCTCGAGGGCCTCGTCGTCAAATTGTGGTAGTAGCCGATGCTTCGGATAACTCTTTGTTGGGCATTGGAGGCCATATTCTTCGGCAGCTAGGACATGGGTCCATCTGTCATTGAGTGTATCCTGTTCGGCTTGGAGTTGTTGCTACTTCTTTTCTAGGCTTCTCGCAGTGGCGATTAGCTGGCTCTTAAAGCGCTCCTGCTCAAGGGGTTCCTCTGGCATGATGAAGTCTTCATCGCCGAGGCTCACATCATCCTCGGATATCGGTAGATAGTTACTATCCTTCGAGTCCCCATTCTCGACTGGATCATCGGGGTTAACTTGCCCCTCCTCCCAATCATCCTGTTCGGGTGTGGGCTTGACGGGGGCTTCGGGGTCTTCGGTGTTCTCCGGAGTATTATTGTCTCCGGTGCCAGTATTGCTGTCCTTTTCGTGACGTGATTTTGAGCGGTGTCACTGGCGTCAACGTTTCGGTGGTGCCTCAGCATGCTTGTACTCAACCGGATCCTTCCTACCTTCGTCGTCATTCTCTTTGGGTGTATCCACCATGTACACGTCATATGTGGATGTGGCCGTCCAACGTCCAGCAAATGGCGGGTCTTGGCTTTGTTTGTCTCTGACATCGTCGTCCATGCAATCGATGTCTTCGGAGGCATAATCCAGCACGTCCGTTAGGTCTTCGACAGTGGTTATGAAGTGGGCGGTGGGTGGGGCGAAAAATTCCCCGCTCTCAGCCCCTAATCCGGGCTGGGCATAGTTCAGAGGTGATTCCTCTATAATGGCTAGGGATCACATTAAGTCCAGAGCCTCTTTTAAGAGCAAGGTTTGGACAGGGAAACGAGAGTCCACAGAGCTAGGCAGGGTAAAAGCCTCCTGGCCATGCTCACTTGACGTGGACTTCGAGAGTTCGGAGCTAGAGTCCTGGGCGAGTCCGGCCTTCCAATGATAGGGGGAACCCAGTCTGACTCCGGGCTTGCCGATGACACAATCGCCTCCGGATCTTCGGTAGTGAGCTTCATAATAGCAGAGAGTCCGGTGGGCTCCAAACTCCCCTCTTCGGACCCGGCAGTTTGCTCCGGATCTAAGGCCAGAGCGGTGGTCGAGGCTGCGAACCCTTCGAAGATCAAGTCTCCTTGGATATCGGCGACACAATTCAGGTTCCCAAAACCGATCTGCTGACCAGGGGCATAGCTGTCGATCTGTTCAAGGTGGCCAGTTGAATTGGCATGCAGAGCGAAGCCGCTGAACACAAAAATTTGACTGGGGAGAAAAGTTTCCTCGGAAACAACATCATTGTTGGTATCGAACAAGCCATCGAGCCTTCCATTGACGGAATAGTGGAATTCTCAGTGAAAGCACCAATGTTGGTGTGAAAATTGGTCGATCTCGGGTAGGGGGTCTCGAACTGTGTGTCTGAGGATCGAAGGTAACAGGAGACAAGCGGGACATGATGTTTACCCAGGTTCGGGCCCTCTTAATGGAGGTAATACCCTACTTCCTGCTTGATTGACTTTGATGAGTATAGGGGTTACAAGAGTCAATCTACCTCGAGATCATAATGGCTAAACCCTAGCTGTCTAGCCTATGTAAATTCTGATAGCCTCTACTGACCAAACCCTCCGGTTTATATAGACACGGAGGAGCCTAGGGTTGTACAGAGTCGGTTTACAAAGGAAGGAAACTACACATCCAGACGTCAAACTTGCCATCCACGCAAATGAGAGTCCCATCTTGACACGGGGGAAGGTCTCCTGCCTTGTATCTTCACGGCCCACCAGTATGGCCCATGTTACATAGCCCGTACACTCGAGGACCCCTTAATCCAGGACTCCCTCACACGACACCTGCATCAACGAGTAGGGCACCATAGCCGTCCATGACACCATTGCCCTAGTAGCGGCAACGGGTCCAGCTCGGGCTCGGGCCGGTGGCTGGTGTGTGGGCCCCCCACATGAGTCAATTTCCATAGGACCGACAAGCTCTGGTTGGGTGCCGATGCGTGGTCCTAGGATGGACACCAAGCGGACATGCGACTCGTCTATCTCATATCCGTGTGGACGTAAATCCAGTGCAAATTTGGGTCAGATTTGCATCCTCATGGGCATGAAGCGGACAGAAAATGGGTTTGTGTCCGTGCGTTGGTCCATGGTTTTTGCCCTCGCGGATGGAAATGGACACAACCGGACAAAGTGGGTCGACATGTTGGAGTCCAACCGGCCGACCCATTTCGTTCGGTTGTGTGTGTTTGGGTCCGCGAGGGCACAAACGACGGCCTAACACGGCGACCCGGTTCTCAAAACAGTCGAAACGACGCGCTGCGCATCCGCTTGTTGGCTCAAGCCTGCGTGTCCGCCCCCAACCGACCCCACTGGTCCTCTTTAATGCCATGCATATGTGTGTGTTGGGGGGGCACACGGCAGCCACCCAACCACCTCCCCGCTGGTCCTTTTTAATGTCACTCGTGCGGGGGCACCTAGTACTCTTCCTCCCTGATAGATGCAACGGTGTCCCGTCTTTCGATGAGATGGTGGCTATCGTTTTTGGTGGATTAGACTTTGACGATCCGACTACAAGCGTGTGAGGACGTCGTGCCTTGGCATGATCAACCTGACCACTTCCTGCAAGCAAACGAAGAACAAGCAAGAAACTGAAATTGCAATCTAGATATTGCGAATAAAGAGGAAATCTTTATTGGTCAAGTGGGGTTCTATGACGTCTTGGTCTGGTCGTTGAACACAAACGAAGTACGCGAAGTTGCAGCTATGACGAACTTTTAATCTAAACAAAACTCAAAGTCCAAACGACGCCCTAAGGGCTATATATATGGAGGAATAGGGGGGATTTTGTGGCCCCTTTTAGGAGGGGTCCGAAACCAACCCTAACTCTCTTTTCCCCCACATAAAGGACTCTAAAAACAGTCTATACTTTTGTATTTTGAAATTACATGGGCCTGGGCCAATAATAAGGTGACGCAGCACCTATAATAGCCTCTGGACAAAATTTATGAAGTGGCATCTTGTATATTTCGTCCAAGGCTTCATGCACTCATTAGGGTGGCTTCAAAGTCCTGAAATCATCACTTGTAACTCCGTTCTTGTTCCCCTTACGCATGCCATCATCTCCATGCTTGATCTTGCTCCAATGTTCATCCTTCTTGTCCAAGCTAGGCCCTTCATTTGTAAGCAAGATAAATGTATCCAATTTAGGCAGCATCATATTCTCATGAACATTAGAATCATTACCAAGTAACAAAAGTACCTGGTAATTTAATTGGTGTGCGCGAGCTCTAGTAATTAGTCCAGTATGTCTAGCAATAGGGGCTGTGGATGTAACAATGGTATTGATGTCCTCATCATCCTCCCGTTCTTGAATTGAAGTCATCCTCGACGGAAGATCATCTTCCTCAACCAAATAAGGTTTCAAATCTGCAATATTAAAAGTGGAACTAACCCCAAAATCTACAGGCAGCTCAAGTTTATATGCATTATCATTTATTTTCTCTAACACCTTAACAGGACCATCAGCATGCAACATTAGCTTTGATTTACACAAATGAGGAAACATATCCTTACACAAATGTAACCAAACGAGATCTCCAGGTGCAAAGACAACATGTTTTCTACCTTTATCTCCAGCAAGTTTATATTTAGCATTCATACGCTCAATGTTTTCCTTAGTTAACTCATGCATTTTTAAGATCAATTCAGCATGTTGTTTAACATCAAATTAACCTTCTCCGAAGATGGAAGAGGCAACAAATCAATAGGGGCATGAGGTAGGAAACCATATACAATTTCAAAAGGGCACATCTTAGTAGTAGAATGCAGCGAACGATTATAAGAAAATTCAATATGAGGCAAGCATTCTTCCCACATTTCCTTGTTATTCTGCAAAACAGCCCTAAGCATAGTAGACAATGTTCTATTGACTACTTCAGTTTGTCCATCAGTTTAGGGATGGCAAGTAGTACTAAAAATCAGCTTAGTCCCCAACTTAGCCCATAAACATCTCCAAAAGTGGCTGAGAAATTTAGTATCATGATCTCAAACAATAGTATTTGGCACACCATGCAAGCGAATAATTTCACGAAAGAACAAACCAGCAACATTAACAGCATCATCGCTTTTATGACATGGTATAAAGTGTGCCATTTTCGAAAATCTATCGACGATAACAAATATGCTATCCCTCCCCTTCTTTGTTCGAGGTAATCCTAAAAAAATTCATAGATATATCCTCCCATGGAACACTAGGTACAGGCAAAGGCATATATAAACCATGAGGATTGAGTCGTGACTTAGCTTTTTGACATGTATTGCAACAAGCAACACAGCGCTCAACATCCCGTCTCATATTTGGCCAAAAGAAATGTGTAGCAAGTACGTCCTCCGTCTTCTTCACGCCAAAGTGTCCCATTAATCTGAAGAAAATATGCCCTAGAGGAAATAATAAAGTTGTTATTTTATACTGTATTTCCTTATTCATGATAAATGTTTATTATTCATGCTAGGGTTGTATTGATCGGAAACCGAAATGCATGTGTGAATACATAGACAAACACCGTGTCCCTAGTGAGCCTCTACTTGACTAGCTCGTTGATCAAAGATGGTTAAGGTTTCCTAACCATGGACATGAGTTGTCATTCGATAATGGGATCACATCATTAGGAGAATGATGTGATGGACAAGACACTTCCATTAGCTTAGCATATTGATCGTTCAGTTTTATTGCTATTGCTTTCTTCATGTCAAATACATATTCCTTCGACTACGCGATTATGCAACTCCCGGATACTGGAGGAATGCCTTGTGTGCTATCAAACATCAAAACGTAACTGGGTGATCATAAAGATGCTCTACAGGTATCTCTGAAGGTTTTTGTTGGGTTGGCATAGATCGAGATTAGGATTTGTCACTCTGAGTATCAGAGAGGTATGTCTAGGCCCTCTCGGTAATACACATCATAAAGCTTGCAAGAAAACGACTAAGGAGTTGGTCACGAGGTGATGTATTACAGAACGAGTAAAGAGACTTGCCGGTAACGAGATTGAACTAGGTATGAAGATACCGACGATCGAATCTCGGGCAAGTAACATACCGATGGACAAAGGGAATAACGTATGTTGTCATAACGGTTCGACCGATAAAGATCTTCGTAGAGTATGTAGGAGCCAATATGAGCATCCAGTTTCCGCTATTGGTTATTGATCGGAGAGGTGTCTCGGTCATGTGTCTACATAGTTCTCGAACCTGTAGGGTCCGCACGCTTAACGTTCAGTGATAACATTGTATTATATGAGTTATGTGATTTGGTGACCGAATGTTGTTCGGGGTCCCGGATGAGATCATGGACATGATGAGGAGTCTCGAAATGGTCGACAAGTAAAGATTGATATATAGGATGATAGTATTTGGACACCGAAAGTGTTCCAGAATGTATCGGGTATTTATCAGAGTACCGAGGGGTTACCGGAACCCTCAGGGGGAATATATGGGCCATATGGGCCATGAGAGGGGAGCACACCAGCCCACATGGGTTGGCGCCCCCCCCCTATGGCAGGTGGCCGAATAGGAGAAGGAGAAGAGGTGGTTCGGCCCCCTTCCTTCTCTTCTTCCCCCTTCCTTTCTTCTCCGGTGGAAATAGGAAAGGGGGGTGCCATTTGGGGAAACCCCAAGTAGGATTCGGATCCTACTTGGGGCGCCCCTGGCAGCCTCTCCTCCCCTTCCACCTATATATATATATGTGGGGAGGGGGCGCCTAGAACACATAACATCAATTGTTAGCCGTGTGCGGCGCCCCCTCCACAGTTTACACCCCCAGTAATATTTTCGCGGTGCTTAGGCGAAGCCCTGCGAGAATCACTACACCATCACCGTCACCACGCCGTCATGCTGACGGAACTCATGTACTACCTTGACACCCTACTGGATCAAGAAGACGAGGGACGTCACCGAGCTGAACGTGTGCAGAACTCGAAGGTGTCTTACGTTCGGTACTCGATCGGTGGAGCGCGAAGAAAGTTCAACTACATCAACCGCGTTGTGATACGCTTCCGCTTACGGTCTACGAGGGTACGTAAACACACTCTCCCCTTCGTTGCTATGCATCTCCATGGATAGATCATTGCGTGTGCGTAGAAAAGTTTTCGTTTTCCATGCAATGATTCCCAACAGTGGCATCATGAGCCAGGTCTATGCGTAGATGATATGGATGAGTAGAACACAAAGAGTTGTGGGCGGTGATAGTCATACTGCTTACCACCAACATCTTATTTTGATTCGGTGGTATTGTGGGATGAAGCGGCACGGACCTACCTTACATGTCCACGCACATGAGACCGGTTCCACTGATAGACATCCAACTAGTTTTGCATAAAGGTGGCTGGCGGGTGTCTATTTCTCCTACTTTAGTTGAATCAAATTTGACTATAGCCGGTCCTTGAAGAAGGTTAAAATAGAAAACTTGACGAAACACCATTGTGGTTTGATGCGTAGGTAAGAACGATTCTTGCTAGAAGCCCGTAGCAGCCACGTAAAACTTGCAACAACAAAGTAGAGGACGTCTAACTTGTTTTTGCAGGGCATGTTGTGATGTGATATGGTCAAGACATGATGTGATATACGTTATTGTATGATATGATGATACGTCCCCAATGTATCTATAATTTATGAAGCATTCATGCTATTTTATTATCTGTTTTGAATGATTACGGGCTTTATTATACCCTTCTATATTACTTTTGGGACTAACCTATTAACCGGAGGCCCAACCCATATTGCTGTTTTATTGCCTGCTTTAGTATTTCGAAGAAAAGGAATATCAAACGGAGTCCAAACGGAATGAAACCTTCGGGAGCGTGATTTTTGGAACGAACATGATCCGGGAGACTTGGAGTACAAGCCAGGGAAGCTTCAAGGAGGCCAGGAGATAGGAGGGCGCGCCCACCCCCTGGGCACGCCCCCTGTCTCGTGGGCCCCTCGTGGCTCCCCCAACCGACTTCTTTCGCCTATATATTCCCATATACCCTAAAACCATCGAATACGAAGATAGATCGGGAGTTCCGCCGCCGCAAGCCTCTGTAGCCACCAAAAACCTCTCGGGAGCCTGTTCCGGCACCCTGCCGGAGGGGGGATCCCTCACCGGTGGCCATCTTCATCATCCCGGCGCTCTCCATGATGAGGAGGGAGTAGTTCACCCTCGGGGCTGAGGGTATGTACCAGTAGCTATGTGTTTGATCTCTCTCTCTCGTGTTCTCTTTATGACACGATCTTGATGTATCGCGAGCTTTGCTATTATAGTTGGATCTTATGATGTTTCTCCCCCTCTACTCTCTTGTGATGAATTGAGTTTCCCTCTTGAAGTTATCTTATCGGATTGAATCTTTAAGGATTTGAGAACACTAGATGTATGTCTTGCCGTGCTTATCTGTGGTGACAATGGGATATCACGTGATCCACTTGATGTATGTTTTGGTGATCAACTTGCGGGTTCCGCCCATGAACCTATGCATAGGGGTTGGCACTTGTTTTTGTCCTGACTCTCTGGTAGAAACTTGGGGCACTCTTTGAAGTACTTTGTGTTGGTTGAATAGATGAATATGAGATTGTGTGATGCATATCGTATAATCATGCCCACGGATACTTGAGGTGACAATGGAGTCTCTAGGTGACATTAGGGTTTTGGTTGATTTGTGTCTTAAGGTGTTATTCTAGTATGAACTCTTGAATAGATCGATCCAAAAGAATAACTTTGAGGTGGTTTCATACCCTACCATAATCTCTTTGTTTGTTCTCCGCTATTAGTGGCTTTGGAGTGACTCTTTGTTGCATGTTGAGGGGTAGTTATATGATCCAATAATGTTATTATTGTTGAGAGAACTTGCACTAGTGAAAGTATGAACCTTAGGCCTTGTTTCCTACCATTGCAATACCGTTTGTGCTCACTTTTATCATTAGTTACCTTGCTGTTTTTATATTTTCAGATTACAAAAACCTATATCTACCATCCATATTGCACTTGTATCACTATCTCTTCGCTGAACTAGTGCACCTATACAATTTGCCATTGTATTGGGTGTGTTGGGGACACAAGAGACTCTTTGTTATTTGGTTGCAGGGTTGTTTGAGAGAGACCATCTTCATCCTACGCCTCCTACAGATTGATAAACCTTAGGTCATCCACTTGAGGGAAATTTGCTACTGTCCTACAAACCTCTGCACTTGGAGGCCCAACAACGTCTACAAGAAGAAGGTTGTATAGTAGACATCAGATGATCATGTTTTGTAAAAGTTATTGGCAACTGTCAGGAGCCTTATGGTTGTCTTTTTATTATATGAAATGCAAACGCCATGTAATTGCTTTACGTTATCAGTATGCGTTAGCGATAGTTGTAGAAGCAATAGTTGGCGAGACGACCAGGACGCAATGATGGAGATTAAGGTGTCGATCATGTGACGATGGAGATCATGACAATGCTTTGGAGATGGAGATCAAAAGCAGTAGACGATGATGGCCCTATCATGTCACATATTTTGATTGCATGTGATGTTTATCTTTTATGCATCTTATTTTGCTTAGTACGGCAGTAGCATTATAAGACGACCCCTTAACTAAATTTCAAGGTAAAAGTGTTCTTCCTGAATATGCACTGTTGCTACAGTTCATTGTGTTGAGACACCATGTGATGATCGGGTGTGATAGACTCTACGTTCACATACAACGGGTGTAAGACAGTTTTGCACATGCGGAATACTCGGGTTAAACTTGACGAGCCTGGCATATACAGACATGGCCTTGAAACACTGGAGACCGAGAGGTCGAACGTGAATCATATAGTTGTAACGCCCCAGATTCGATGCGCCAGGTGTCTGCCAGTTATTCGCCGTTGTTGCCATGTCATTTGCTTGCGTGTTGCATTTTATCATGTCATCATGTGCAATTCATTTTGCATACGTGTTGGTTCATGCATCCGAGCTTTTTCCCCGTTGTCCGTTTTGCAATCCGGCACTCCTATGCCCTCCGGCGTCCCCTTTTTGTCTCTCGTTGTGAGCGGGTGTTAAACATTCTCGGAATGGACCGTGATTTGCCAAGCGGCCTTGGTATAGCACCGGTAGACCGCCTATCAAGTTTCGTGCCATTTGGAGGTCGTTTGATACTCCAACGGTTAACCGGGTAGCCGCAAAGGCCTCTTTTGTGTTGCAGCCCAACACCCCTCCAAAGTGGCCCAAAACCCATCAAACTCCCCTCCATGCTCTCGGTCGTTCGATCACGATCGTGTGGGTGAAAACCGTGCCTCATTTGGACTCCCCTAGCTCCCTCTACCTATATAAACACCCCCCTTCAAAATCGCAGTCTAAACCCTAGATCCACCTCCCCTCTCCGCGCCGGACACGTCCGCGACGGCCGGACACATCCGCCGCCGCGCCCGCAGACAACCATCGCGCGCCACGTGGCCCCGGCCACCGCGCGCCGCCGCCGGCCCGCCAGGCCCGCACGGGGCCCCCCCGGCCCGCCAGGCCCGTGCGGGCCCCCCCGGCCCACTCCGCCGCCCGGCGCCTCCCACGCCCGAGCGCCGCCCGCTCCTCCGCGCCCGTCCGGCCCCGCCTCCGGCCGGCGAGCCGCCGGAGCTCGCTGGATCTGCCCCGCCTCCGGTCGCCCCCGACTGTGCCCCGCGCCGGCCCGACCGCGCCCCGCGCGGGCCTCCGCCGCGCCACCTCTCTCCTTCACCTCCGTCCGCCGGCTGCCGCCTGTCCTGGACGCGCCGCCCGGCCCCGCGGCCTCCTTCGCCGGCGCCGCCCCGGCTGAGCTGCGCCACCGCGCCTCCCCGTCCTCG
This sequence comes from Triticum aestivum, assembly GCF_018294505.1. Taxonomy (NCBI): domain Eukaryota; kingdom Viridiplantae; phylum Streptophyta; class Magnoliopsida; order Poales; family Poaceae; genus Triticum; species Triticum aestivum. The sequence continues at coordinate 202,004,349 of NC_057795.1, forward strand.
CCCCGACCGGATCCGGTCGGATCCCGGCCTCCCCGAGAGCCTCTAGCCACCTCCTCCCCGAACTCCGGCGAAGCTTCCGGCGAACCTCGTGAAACGCTCCAGATCCAGATCCGGACGAACCCTAAGGTTGACCCCGTTTTTGCCTAAGTCCCTGAGATTTTTGACATTATCATGCCATGTTCATCGCATCATAACTCTGCATACGTAGCTCCGTTTCGTGCATGTAATATATCAAAATGTTCGCTGAGAGATGTTATTCATTTCATTCCATTGCATCATGTTCATTTGAGTTCATCTTGATGCCTGAATCATCGTTGCAAGAGTGCTATATGATGTGAATCTGCTGTCTGTTAACAGAACTTGATGATTTGTTATTTTTGTTGCATTTGATGTGTGCATCCTATGAGCATTAGCTCTACATGTGTTTTGTGCTACATCATGCCATCTTTACAGTGGTGTATGCCATGTATTTTTGTGATCAATGTGGTGACTAGAACAAGCATGCAAACTAGGCTTCATGATGTTGCTGATTTCAGTCCCTGTTCTGCTGTTATTTTGTATGCCATGTAAACTTGATGCTACAGAGAGATCCAAGTATATTTTGAGATACTTCAGTAAGGATGTTTTGTACATTTGGTTATTCTATATCCATTCATGCCCCTGTTTGCAATTATGGATTGGTCTAGTATGTCATTTTCTTGCTCTACTTTTGCTATAAAATGTTTCCTGGCAGTTTGTTTGCATGTTATTCAATTTTGCCAAGGTTGTTGTAGTTGATCCTTGCATGATATGAACTTGTTCTTGCCCTGGCTAGTTTCATAAACATGTATTCTTGCTTATGCTATGCTTATCTTGTCATGCAATGACTTGTGGTGAGTGTATCGAGCTCGTGAAGTAGTGTACTTGTTGTTGCTGTTTTGCTAGACTGAATCTATTATTTTGTGATGCTATGTAAACCTGCTGCTACAAGTCATTCCTTGCATAATCTGGAGATGTTCACTAAGGATGTTTTGTTCTAAAAGTCATGCTCTATCCATCCATGCCCCTGGTTGCATTTATATCCTGCTGTAGCTTGTTGCTATCTTGCTCCAAAGTTGCTAAATAATATTGCTGTCAGCCTGTTAACATTAAGTTCAATGTTGCCATGATTGTTGCTAGTGGTCCATGCACCCTATGAACTTGCTTTTGCCATGCTTAGCTTCACAAACATGTCTTCTTACTGTTGGTTGCCTTGTCATGCCATGTATTGCTCTGTGGTGAGTGGTACAAGCTCACCAACATGCCTACTTACCGCTGTTCCTGCCATGTATGAATCTGTCATATAATTTGCCATGTTTACATGGGTGCCATCATATCCTCTGATCCTTTTTGGCTCATGGTCAGTAAATGACTTTTGTTCTATGCAATTAGTAGATTCATGCCATGCCTTTGTTTGCCATGATAAGTTCCTGTAACATGTTGTTTGATAGCTCTAAACATTGCAACCTGATGTTATTTTCTGCTAAGCCTGAAACTGTTATTATTTGCAATCTTGCCACGTGTGTTTGAGCACGTTCTAGTGATTTCTGGAGATAGCTCAGTGTTCATGTTTTGTTATGCTTTACCTGTACATCATGCCCATGCCTTTTGTTTTCTTGTTGAGGTCCTGTAGCATGTTGTTTCGATACTTGCAAGATGCCTAGTTGCTGTTTTGGACAGATTGTTGCTATAACTTGTATAGTGTATGTGTGGAACTGTTGCTCCGTTTTGAGTGTGCTCTATATGAAACTTGCTTGTTTCTGCATGAAGTTTCATATTATCATGTTGCATTCATGTTTTGAGGTGTTTTCTTGATGTTTGTATGCATTTTGCATCAATGACATGTTTAACTTGTTTTGCTCATATCTTCTAGGCCGTAGCTCCGAATTAAATGAGCGTTATATGTAACTTGACTAGAATCTTGTGTAGATCATCTTGGTGCATCTTAACTTGCTGTTTAACAACTTGAACATAAGGTTTATTCAGATCTGGACCAATTTCGAAACTTGCATATGAGGACTTACCAGAATTGTTATATGTTGTTCCCGACCTCATTTAAACTTGCTTTGATGTGTTGCTCTTGTTTGCATCATCTCTTGCCATGAGTAGCTTCATGTAGTCTTGTCTTGCATCATACTTGGTTGTGCATCATGTCATGTTTATGTGTGGTGTGTTTACTATGTTGTGTGCTTCTCTCGATAGTTCCCGTTTCGTTGCGATCGTGAGGACTCGTTCATCTATGCTTGGTTCGTCTTCGTGGCTTCATCTTCTTCATGGACTCATTCTTCTTACTTGCGGGATTTCAGGCAAGATGACCGCTACCCTGGATCTGACTACTATCATTGCTATGCTAGTTGCTTCGTTCTATCGCTTTGCTGCGCTACCTATCACCTATTTATCAAGCCTCCCAATTTGCCATGTCAGCCTCTAACCTTTTGCACCCTTCCTAGCAAACCATTGCTTGGCTATGTTACCGCTTTGCTTAGCCCTCTTATAGCGTTGTTAGTTGCAGGTGAAGTTGAAGATTGCTCCATGGTGGACAGGGTTATGTTGGGATATCACAATATCTCTTATTTAATTAATGCATCTATATACTTGGTAAAGGGTGGAAGACTCGGCCTTATGCCTGGTGCTTTGTTCCACTCTTGTCGCCCTAGTTTCCGTCATAACGGTGTTATGTTCCCGGATTTTGCGTTCCTTACGCAGTTGGGTGATTTATGGGACCCCCTTGACAGTTCGCTTTGAATAAAACTCCTCCAGCAAGGCCCAACCTTGGTTTTACCATTTGCCTCACCACCACCTACTTTTCCCTTGGGAGTCGCTCTCTCGAGGGTCATCTTTATTTTAGCCCCCCCGGGCCAGTACTTGTCTAAGTGTTGGTCCGAACCGGGCAGGCTGCGGGGCCACCTTGGGGCAACTCGAGGGCTGGTTTTACTCGTAGGCTGACCTATCTGGTGTTGCCCTAAGGACGAGATATGTGCAGCTCCTATCGGGATTGTCGGCGCATCGGGCGGCTTTGCTGGTCTTGTTTTACCATTGTCGAAATGTCTTGTAAACCGGGATTCCGAGTCTGATCGGGTCTTCCTGGGAGAAGGTATATCCTTCGTTGATAGCGAGAGCTTATCATGGGCTAAGTTGGGACACCCCTGCAGGGTATAAACTTTCGAAAGCCGTGCCCGCGGTTATGTGCAGATGGGAATTTGTTAATGTTCGGTTGTAGATAACTTGACACAAGATCCGAATTAAAACGCATCAACCGCGTGTGTAGCCGTGATGGTCTCTTTTCGGCGTAGTCCGGGAAGTGAACACGGTTTTGGGTTATGTTTGACGTAAGTAGGAGTTCAGGATCACTTCTTGATCATTGCTAGCTTCACGACCGTTCCGCTTGCTCTTTTCTCGCTCTTATTTGCGTATGTTAGCCACCATATATGCTTAGTCGCTGCTGCAACCTCACCACCTTACCCCTTCCTTTCCCTTTAAGCTTTGCTAGTCTTGATACCCATGGTAATGGGATTGCTGAGTCCTCGTGGCTCACAGATTACTACAACAATAGTTGCAGGTACAGGTTATGCGATGATCATGACGTGAGAGCGATGTTTGCTTGTTTTGGAGTTCTTCTTCTGCTTCTTCTTTGATCAGGGGATAGGTTCCAGGTCGGCAGCCTGGGCTAGCAGGGTGGATGTCGTTTGAGTTCCTGTTTGTGTTTCATCCGTAGCTGGATGTTGATCTTGTGTATCATGATGTTGTATTCATGTGGCATGGTATGCCTTTTGTATGTATCCTTATCTATTATGTAATGTTGATGTAATGATATCCACCTTGCAAAAGCGTTTCAATATGCGGTTCTATCCTTGGTGGGACCTTCGAGTCTCTTTAGGATAGTATCGCATATTGGGCGTGACAATAGTAGATATGATCAACACAGAGATGTTCACCATTGATGACTACTCCATCTCACGTGATGGTCGGACATGGTTTAGTTGATCTGGATCACATATCATTTAGATGACTTGAGGGATGTCTATCTAAGTGGGAGTTCTTAAGTAATTTGATTAATTGAACTTAATTTATCATGAACTTAGTCCTGATAGTTTTTGCATATCTATGTTGTAGATCAATGGCCCCTGCTACCATTCCCTTGAATTTTAATTCGTTCCTAGAGAAAGCTAAGTTGAAAGATGATGGTAGCAACTACATGGACTAGGTCCGTAACTTGAGGATTATCCTCACTGTTGCATAGAAGAATTATGCCCTTGATGCACCGCTAGGTGAAAGGCCTGCTGCAAGAGCAGATGCCGATGTTATGAACGTCTGGCAAGCTCGATCTGATGGCTACTCGATAGTTCAGTGTGCCATGCTTTACGGCTTAGAATCAGGACTTCAAAGACGTTTTGAACATCATGGACCATATGAGATGTTCTAGGAGTTGAAGTTAATATTTCAAGCAAATGCCCGAGTTGAGAGATGTGAAGTCTCCAACAAGTTCTATAGCTGCAAGATGGAGGAGAACAGTTCTGTTAGTGAACACATACTCAAAATGTGTGGGTATCATAATCACTTGACTCAGCTGGGAGTTAATCTTCCAGATGATAGTGTTGTTGACAGAGTTCTTCAATCACTTCCACCAAGCTACAAAGGCTTCATGATGAACTGTAATATGCAAGGGATGGATAAGACAATTCCCGAGCTCTTCGCAACTCTCAAAGCTGCGGAGGTAGAAATCAAGAAGGAGCATCAAGTGTTGATGGTTAACAAGACCACTAGTTTCAAGAAAAAGGGCAAAGGAAAGAAGGGGAACTTCAAGAAGAATGGCAAGCAAGTTGCCACTCCCGAGAAGAAGCCTAAATTTGGACCTAAGCCTGAAACTGAGTGCTTCTACTGCAAAGGGACTGGTCACTAGAAGTGAAACCGCCCCAAGTATTTGGCGGATATGATGGATGGAAAAGTGAACAAAGGTATATTTGATATACATGTTATTGATGTGTACCTTACTAATGCTCGTAGTAGCACCTGGGTATTTGATACTGGTTCGGTTGCTCATATTTGTATCTCTAAACTGGGGTTACAGATTAAATGAAGATTGCCTAAGGATGAGGTGACGATGCGCGTCGGGAATGGTTCCAAGGTCGATGTGATCGCCGTCGGCACGCTACCTCTACATCTACCTCCTGGATTAGTTTTAGACCTGAATAATTGTTATTTGGTGCCAGCGTTGAGCATGAACATTATATCTGGATCTTGTTTAGTGTGAGACGGTTATTCATTTAAATTAGAGAATAATGGTTGTTCTATTTATATGAGTAATATCTTTTATGGTCATGCACCCTTGAAAGAGTGGTCTATTTTTGTTGAATATCGATTGTGGTGATACACATATTCATGATATTGATGCCAAAAGATGCAAAGTTGATAATGATAGTGCAACATATTTGTGGCACTACCGTTTAGCTCATATTGGTGTAAAGCACATGAAGAAACTCCATGCAGATGGGCTTTTGGAATCACTTGATTATGAATCATTTAATACTTGCGAACCATGCCTCATGGGCAAGATGACTAAAACTCCATTTTCCAGAACAATGGAGCGAGCCAATGACTTATTTGAAATAATACATACCGATGTATGCGGTCTGATGAGTGTTGAGGCACGCGGCGGGTATCGTTATTTTCTAACCTTCACAGATGATTTAAGCAGATATGGGTATATCTACTTAATGAAACACAAGTCTAAAACATTTGAAAAGTTCAAAGAATTTCAGAGTGAAGTGGAGAATCTCCATAACAAGAAAATAAAGTTTCTATGATCTGATCGCGGAGGCGAATATTTGAGTTACGAGTTTGGCCTTCATTTAAAACAATGTGGAATAGTTTCACAACTCACGCCACCTGGAACACCACAGTGTAATGGTGTGTCCGAACATCGTAACCATACTTTATTAGATATGGTGCGATCTATGATGTCTCTTACCGATTTACCACTATCGTTTTGGGGTTATGCATTAGAGACGGCTGCATTCACATTAAATAGGGCACCGTCTAAATCCTTTGAGACGACACCGTATGAATTGTGGTTTGGCAAGACACCCAAGCTGTCATTTCTTAAAGTTTGGGGTTGCGATGCTTATGTGAAAAAAGCTTCAGCCTGATAAGCTCGAACCCAAATCGGAGAAGTGCATCTTCATAGGATAACCTAAAGAAACTGTTGGGTACACCTTCTATTACAGATCCGAAGGCAAGATCTTTGTTGCTAAGAATGGATCCTTTCTAGAGAAGGAGATTCTCTCGAAAGAAGTGAGTGGGAGGAAAGTATGACTTGATGAGGTAACTGTACGTTCTCTCAAATTGGAAAGTAGCTCATCAGAGAAATCCATTCCCATGATGCCTACACCAACTAGAAGCTAATGATGATGATCATGAAACTTCAGATCAAGTTACCGTTGGACCTCATAGGTCGAATAGAGCGCGTTCAGCACCAGAGTGGTACGGTAATAATGTTCTAGAAGTCATGTTACTAGACCGTGACGAACCTATGAACTATGAAGAAGCTATGATGAGCTCAGATTCTGATAAATGGCTTGAAGCCATGAAATCTGAGATAGGATCCATGTATGAGAACAAAGTGTGGACTTTGGTGGACTTGCTCGATGATCGGCGAGCCATAGAAAATAGATGTATCTTCAAGAAGAAGACTGACGCTGATGGTAATGTTACCGTCTGCAAAGCTCGACTTATCGCAAAAGGTTTTCGACAAGTTCAAGGTGTTGACTATGATGAGACTTTCTCACCCGCACCGATGCTTAAGTCTCTCCGAATCATGTTAGCAATTGCCGCATTTTATGATTATGAAATCTGGAAAATGGACGTCAAAACTGCATTCCTTAATGCATTTCTTAAAGAAGAGTTGTATATGATGCAACGAGAAGGTTTTGTTGATCCTAAAGGTGATAATAAAGTGTGCAAGCTCCAGCGATCCATCTATGGACTGGTGCAAGCATCTCGGAGTTGGAATATATGCTTTGATGAGGTGATCAAAGAATATGGTTTTATACAGACTTTCGGAGAAGCCTGTATTTACAAGAAAGTGAGTGGGAGCTCTATAACATTTCTAATATTATATGTGGATGACATATTGTTGATTGGAAATGATGTAGAATTTCTGGATAGCATAAAAGGATACTTGAATAAGAGTTTTTCAATGAAAGACCTCGGTGAAGCTGCTTATATATTGGGCATCAAGATCTATAGAGATAGATCAAGACGCTTAATAGGACTTTCACAAAGCACATACCTTGACAAAGTTTTGAAAAGGTTCAAAATGGATCAGTCAAAGAAAGGGTTCTTTCCTGTGTTACAAGGTGGGAAATTGAGTTAGACTCGATGCCCAACCACTGCAAAAGATAGAGGGAAAACGAAAGTCATTCCATATGCCTTAGCCATAGAATCTATCATGCATGCTATGCTGTGTACCAGACCTGATGTTTGCCTTGCCATAAGTCTAGCAGGGAGGTACCAAAGTAATCCAGGAGTGGATCACTGGACAGCGGTCAAGAACATCCTAAAGTACCTGAAAAGGACAAATGATATGTTTCTCGTTTATGGAGGTGACAAAGAGCTCATCGTAAGGTTACGTTGATGCTAGTTTTGACACTGATCCAGATGACTCTATGTCACAAACCGGATACATTTTTATTTTGAATGGTGGAGCTGTCAGTTGGTGTAGTTCTAAGCAGAGCGTCGTGGCAGGATCTACGTGTGAAGCGGATTACATAGCTGCTTCGGAAGCAACAAATGAAGGAGTTTGGATGAAGGAGTTCATATCCGATCTAGGTGTAATACCTAGTGCACCGGGTCCAATGAAAATCTTTTGTGACAATACTGGAGCAATTGCCTTAGCGAAGGAATCCAGATCTCACAAAAGAACCAAACACACCAAGAGACACTTCACTCCATCCATGATCAATTCAAGGAGGGAGACATAGAGATTTGCAAAATACATACGGATCTGAATGTAGAAGACCCGTTGACTAAGCCTCTTCCATGAGCAAAACATGATCAACACCAAGACTCCATGGGTGTTAGAATCATTGCAATGTAATCTAGATTATTGACTCTAGTGCAAGTGGGTGACTGAAGGAAATGTGCCCTAGAGGCAATAATAAAGTTGCTATTTTATATTTCATTATTCATGATATATGTTTATTATTCATGCTAGAATTGTATTGATCGGAAACCCAAATACATGTGTGAATACATAGACAAACATTGTGTCCCTAGTGAGCCTCTACTTGACTAGCTTGTTGATCAAAGATGGTTAATGTTTCCTAACCATGGACATGAGTTGTCATTTGATAACGGGATCACATCATTAGGAGAATGATGTTATGGACAAGACCCATCCTTTAGCTTAGCATATTGATCATTCAGTTTTATTGATATTGCTTTCTTCATGTCAAATACATATTCCTTCAACTACGCGATTATGCAACTCCCGGATGCTGGAGGAATGCCTTGTGTGCTATCAAATGTCAGAACGTAACTGGGTGATCATAAAGATGCTCTACAGGTATCTCCGAAGGTGTTTGTTGGGTTAGCATAGATCGAGATGAGGATTTGCCACTCCGAGTATCGGAGAGGTATGTCTGGGCCCTCTCGGTAATACACATCATAAAGCTTGCAAGCAAATGACTGAGTTGGTCATGAGGTGATGTATTATAGATCGAGTAAAGAGACTTGCCAGTAACGAGATTGAACTAGGTATGAAGATACCGACGATCGAATCTCGGGCAAGTAACATACAGATGGACAAAGGAAATAATGTATGTTGTCATAACGGTTCGATCGATAAAGATCTTTGTAGAATATGTAGGAGCCAATATGAGCATCCATGTTCCACTATTGGTTATTGGCCAGAGAGGTGTCTTGGTCATGTCTACATAGTTCTCGAACACGTAGGGTCCGCACGCTTAACGTTCGATGATGATATTGTATTATATGAGTTATGTGATTTGGTGACTGAATGTTGTTCATAGTCCCGGATGAGATCATGGACATGACTAGGAGTCTCGAAATGGTTGAGAAGTAAATATTAATATATAGGACGATAGTTTCGGACACCGGAAGTGTTCCGGAATGTATCGGGTATTTATCGGAGTACCGGGGGGGGGGGGGTTACCAGAACCCCCCGACAGAATATATGGGCCATGAGAGGGGAGCACAGCAACCCACAATGGGTGGCGCACCCCCCCTATGGGATATAGCCGAATAGGAGGAGAAGAGGGGGTTCGCCCCCCTTTCTTCTCTTTTTCCCCATTCCTTTCTTCTCCGGTGGAAATAGGAAAGGGGGGGGGGAGGCGCCACTTGGGGAAACCCCAAGTAGGATTCGCTTCCTACTTGGGGTGCCCCCTGGCAGACTCTCCTCCCCTCCCACCTATATATATGTGGGGAGGGGGGCGCCTAGAACACACAACATCAATTGTTAGCTGTGTGCGGCGCCCCCCTCCACAGTTTACACCCCGGTCATATTTTTGCAGTGCTTAGGCGAAGCCCTGCGAGAATCACTATACCATCACCGTCACCACACCATCGTGCTGACAGAACTCATCTACTACCTCGACACCTTGCTGGATCAAAAAGACGAGGGACATCACCGAGCTGAACGTGTGCAGAACTCAGAGGTGCCATACGTTCGGTACTCGGTCGGTGGAGCGCGAAGAAAGTTCGACTACATCAATCATGTTGTGAAACGCTTCCGCTTATGGTCTATGAGGGCACGTAGACACACTCTCCCCTTCGTTGCTATGCATCTCCATGGTTAGATCATTGCGTGTGCGTAGAAACTTTTTTGTTTTCCATGCAACGATTCCCAACATAATCCTCCTCCATGCATCTCCTGCAATAACAAAAGATGAGCAGAGCTAGCTGGAATGCATAGCTTGTTAGCACGAAACACAAATCTATCATTAACGACGAACTTGTTGCATGTTCTCCCTTATTTATAATTTTGCAATACATCTTTAAAGTCAGCATCATGCACATATTGTTCTTTGATGGTCTCCAAACCAAACCTTTTAAAATCAAGTTGTGAAAGCATAGTATAACGACGAGACAATGCATCAGCAATAACATTTTGTTTACCCTTCTTGTGTTTAATGACATAAGGGAAAGTCTCAATGAATTCAACCCATTTAGCATGTCTACGGTTCAGTTTTGCTTGACTTTTAATGTATTTCAAAGATTCATGATCAGAATGTATAACAAATTCTTTGGGCCAGAAATAGTGTTGCCATGTTTCTAAGGTCTGAACAAGAGCATATAATTCTTTTTCATAAGTAGAATAGTTCAGACTAGCCCCACTCAGTTTTTCAAAAAATTATGCAACCGGTTTACCATCTTGTAGTGACACACCTCCTAATCCAATTCCACTAGCATCACATTCAAGCTCAAAAGTCTTATTAAAATCAAGAAGTTGGAGTAAAGGAGCATGTGTCAACTTATCTTTCAATACCGCAAAGGCTTCTTCCTGTGCAGTACCCCAAACAAAAGGCACATCCTTCTTTGTAAGCTCATTGAGAGGTGCAGCAATGGTGCTAAAATCTCTCACAAAACTCCTATAGAAAACCAGCGAGTCCAAGAAAACTCCTCACTTGTGTGACCGTTTTGGGCTGCGGCCAACTCTAAACAGCTTCAATCTTGGCTTTATCAACTTCAATTCCCTGTGGAGTAACAACATAGCCAAGAAAAGATAATCGATCGGTGCAAAACACTACAAAAAAATACACTTCCGTGATGATATGTGTTTGTCACAGTAGGTCACGTTTTCTGTCATGCATGTACATCCATGACAATTTTATGGCAGAATCAAGACAGTCATACCTGTGATGTCATAGAAGTGTTCCATGACATTACCAAAATTATCATCACGAAAGTGTCCACTTCCATGACAATAAATGGTGCGTCATGGAACTGTCTTCGTCAAGGGTAACCGACACATGGCATCTACCGTAATGGGTCGTCGTTAAGCTATCGGGTCCGGTTTTGGATCCGATAACCCGTTAACAGCCCGGACCAATGAGGATTTTCCACATGTAAAATTCCATTGGCCGGAGAAAACACGTGCTGGCTCACTGTTGGGACATATGTCATCCATTCATTGGACATGAGGCGCCTATGATACATCGATACGTGGCACGGTCCAACAGAGGCCCATTCCAGTGAAAAGGCCGACACGTTTGACTTGGTCAAAAGGTAATGGGCCGGCCCATGGAAAGCCTGTTAATGGCCTGTTCGTATATAGCCCATTTACGACCCGCTAACTCACGGCCCGTTACGACCTATCGGAATTAAGCCCAATAGCTTCATCTGGGTTGTCCAATATGATTCTAGCCCGTTGTAACTTCCAGCCCATGTATGGCCCATGATGTCTTTCGACCCATATGAGGCCCTTTGTAACTCTTGGCCCATTAACGGCCCGTGGTGAATCTGGCCCGCAATGAACAGTGTACGACTTTATACCCATTAACGACCCATTATTCCATTGGGCCATTTCCAACCTGTGTTATCTTTTGGCCTTCTCAGGGCCCATTTATTCTTGGGCTCATTTCCAGCATTCGGTACTTACGGCACATTACTGCCCTTTTCTGCTTGTGGGCCAAATTCAGCCCGTGGTTACAATCGGCCCATTTGCGGCCCGTTAATCCGTTGGGCCATTGAGGTAGTCCTGGATTAGGGGGTCCCCGGGCGTCCGAGCTATGTGATATGGGCCGGACTAATGGGCTGAGAAGATACAAGATAGAAGGCCTTCCCTCGTGTCCGGATGGGACTCTCCTTTGTGTGGATGGCAAGCTTGGCGTTCGGATGTGAAGATTCCTTTCTCTGTAAACCGACTCTGTACAACCCTAGGCCGCTCCGGTGTCTATATAAACTGGAGGGTTTAGTCCGTAGAGGCGATCATAATCATACATGCTAGACATCTAGGGTTTAGCCATTACGATCTCGAGGTACATCAACTCTTGTAACCCATATACTCATCAAAGTCAATCAAGCAGGAAGTAGGATATTAACTCCATTAAGAGGGCCCAAACCTGGGTAAACATCATGTCCCGTGCCTCCTGTTACCTTCGATCCTCAGATGCACAGTTCGGGACCCCCTACCAGAGATCGGCCGGTTTTGACACCAACATTGGTGCTTTCATTGAGAGTTCCTCTGTGCTGTCGAGAAGGTTCGATGGCTCATTCGATCATCCACAACGATGCAGTCTCGGGGGAGACTTTCCTCCCCGGCCAAATTATCGTATTCGGTGGCTTTGCACTGCATGCCAACTCGACCGACCACCTTGAGCAGAAAGACAACTACGCCCTTGGTTATAAGATCAGTTTTGGAAATATGAACTATGTCGCTGATATTCGAGGAGACTTGATCTTCGAAAGGTTCGTGGCCCCGACCGCTGCTCTGGCCTTACATCTAGAACAGACTACTAGGTCTAAACACAGGAGTTTAGATCCCGCTGGACTCCCTGCAATCATGGAACTTGCTACCAGAGATCTGGAGGGGACTGCGTCATCGGCAAACCCGAAGACGAACTGGGCTCCCCTTGTCGCTAAAGTGCCGGACTCTCCCTCGGACTTCAGATCTGAATTCTCGAGGTCCGTGTCAAGCGGGCGTGGACAGGAGGCTCTCACCCCGGCCAGCCTCGCGGACTCTCGCTTCCCTGTACAAACCTCGCTCCTAAACGAGGCTCTGGACTTAATGCGATCCCTCGCCATTATAGAGGAATCACTTCCGAATTACGCCCAACCCGGACTAGGGGCTGAGAGCGGGGAATTTTACGTCCCACCCACCACCCACTTAATAGCCACTGTCGAAGACTTAACCGACATGCTGGACTATGCCTCCGAAGACATCGACGGCATGGACGACGATGCCGAAGACAAACAAGGCCAAGACCCTCCGTTTACCGGACGTTGGACGACCACCTCCACATATGAGTTGTACATGGTAGACACACCCAAAGAGGATGACAACGACAACAAGAGGGATACGATTGAGGACAAGCCTGCTGAAGCACCTCCAAAGCGTCGACATCAGCAGCGCCGCTCAAAATCGCGTCGTGAAAAGGACAAGCAATACCGGCACCGGAGACAATAACACTCCGGAGAATGCTGAAGACCCCAAAGCCCCCATCGAGCCAATATCTGAACATGATGATTGGGAGAATGGGCAAGTTAACCTCGACGATCCAGTCGGGAACGAGGACTCGGAGGATAGTAACTACCTACCGATCTCCGAAGAGGATGTGAGCCTTGGTGACGAAGACTTCATCATGCCGGAGGAACCCCTCAAGCAAGAGCGGTTTAAGCGCCGGCTAATCGCCACTACGAGAAGCCTAAAAAGAAGCAGCAACAACTCCAAGCCGAACAGGATACGCTCAATGACAGATGGACTAATGTCCTAGCAGTCGAGGAATATGGCCTCGAACGCCCAACTAAGAGCTACCCGAAGCGCAAGCAAATACCACAATTTGACGACGAGGCCCTTCAGCCAATACCGCCAAATTATAAAACCGCTGATGAACCTGACCGACCACCATATGGACGACACAGATCGTCCACTTACGCCGAACACAAGCCCGCGCCACCCTGCCGTCAAGGCAGGGAGGCAGCGGCCCCGGGCTATACCTGTGACCTATGCAAGGACCTAGACAATAGAGCCGGCCAGAAAAGATAAATCTATGGGTCAAGGGGGCGTGCTCCAATGCGAGAGGATGACCACCAGGCCTGGCGCGACAGGCACAACCTCACCCGGGCCGAAAACCGCATTCGGACTTCATCCAAACTGCACTGTGACATCGCTCGATACAGAGGCGCCACACACCCCTTATGCTTCACCGATGAGGTGATGGAGCACCAGTTCCCTGAAGGGTTTAAACCCGTGAACATTGAATCATACGATAGTACTACAGATCCTGTAGTATGGATTGAAGATTTTCTTCTCCATATTCACATGGCCCGCGGTGATGATCTCCATGCCATCAAATACCTCCCGCTAAAATTAAAGGGACCAGCACAACACTGGTTAAACAGCCTCCCAGAAAACTCTATTGGTAGCTGGGAAGACTTGGAGGATGCCTTTAGAGACAACTTCCAAGGTACCTATGTTCGGCCTTCAGACGCCGATGACCTTAGTCACATAGTCCAGTGATACGTATCCGTCGTATCTATAATTTTTGATTGTTCCATGCCAATATTATACAACTTCCATATACTTTTGGCAACTTTTTATACTATTTTGGGACTAACATATTGATCCAGTGCCCAGTGCCAGTTCCTGTTTGTTGCATGTTTTTTGTTTTGCAGAAAATCCATATCAAACAGAGTCCAAATGGGATAAAAACGGATAGAGTTTTTTTGGAATATTTATGAATTTTGAGAAGTGGAATCAACGCGAGACGATGCTCGAGGGGCCCACGAGGCAAGGGGGGCGCCCCAGGGGGGTGGGCATGCCCCTGGCCCTCGTGGACACCTCGTAAGGCGGTTGTTGCCCTTCTTTCGCCGCAAGAAAGCTAATATCTGGGAAAAAATCATGTTCAAAGTTTCAATCCAATCGGAGTTACGGATCTCCGGGAATATAAGAAACGGTGAAACGACAGAATTTGGAACGCAGAAAGAGAGAGAGACAGAGAGACATATCCAATCTTGGAGGGGCTCTCGCCCCTCCCATGCCATGGAGACCATGGACCAGAGGGGAAACCCTTCTCCCATCTAGGGAGAAGGTCAAGGAAGAAGAAGAAGAAGAAGGGGGGCTCTCTCCCCCTCTCTCCCAGTGGCGCCGGAATGCCGCCAGGGCCATCATCATCACCATGATCTACACCAACACCTCTGTCATCTTCACCAACATCTCCATCACCTTCCCCCATCTATCTACAGCGGTCCACTCTCCCGCAACCCTCTGTACCCTCTACTTGAACATGGTTCTTTATGCTTCATATTATTATCCAATGATGTGTTGCCATCTTATGATGTCTGAGTAGATTTTCGTTGTCCTTTTAGTAATTGGTGAATTGCTATGATTGGTTGAATTTGCTTGTGGTTATGTTGCTGTCCTTTGGTGCCCATCATATGAGCGCGCGCGTGGATCACACCATAGGGTTAGTTGTATGTTGATAGGACTATGTATTGGAGGGCAACAGTGATAGAAGCTTCAACCTAGCATAGAAATTGATGCATACGGGATTGAAGGGGGGCCAATATATCTTAATGCTATGGTTGGGTTTTACCTTAATGAACGTTAGTAGTTGCGGATGCTTGCTAATAGTTCCAATCATAAGTGCATAGAATGCCAAGTCAGGGATGACATGCTAGCAGTGGCCTCTCCCACATAAAACTTGCTATCGGTCTAGTAAAGTAGTCAATTTCTTAGGGACAATTCCGCAAATCCTACCACCACTTTTCCACACTCGCTATACTAACTTTATTGCTTCTTTATCTAAACAGCCCCTAGTTTATATTTACATGCTCTTTATATTCTTGCAAATCTATCCAACAACACCTACAAAGTACTTCTAGTTTCACACTTGTTTTAGGTAAAGCGAACGTTAAGCGTGCGTAGAGTTGTATCGGTGGTCGATAGAACTTGAGGGAATATTTGTTCTACCTTTAGCTCCTCGTTGGGTTCGACACTCTTACTTATCGAAAGAGGCTAAAATTGATCCCCTATACTTACAGGTTATCAAGACCTTTTTCTGGCGCCGTTGCCGGGGAGTTATAGCATGGGGTGAATATTCTCGTGTGTGCTTGTTTGCTTTATCACTAAGTAGTTTTTATTTTGTGCTCTTGTTTTCTATCTTTAGTTACGGGTAGGAAACGCAAAATACCAAAAAAATAGTTGTACCTACTACACCAATGGTTGAAGAACCACTAAAAATCTATCACGCTCCTGAAGCTTTTTACTTGGATCATCTTCGATCCCTATGTGCTCATGCTGAAACCCCAACTAGCTTAGTTGAGGGCAAATCTTTAGATGAGCATGCTTGTTATGTGCGACACCGCTTATCTCAAAAAGGGAAACTTTTACTGGATCAAATTCATCGTTTGCAATGCTATGCCTGGAATTTATGTGAAATGTATGATTTTACTTGTTGTTCTGAAGACCCTAAGAAACACCTTCCCTACCAATGTGAGTTTAGTGATAATGGAATCGTATCTTCGTATGCTAAGGGTGTTTACAATTACTTTGTTGCTTTTAAGGGTGCTTATGAAATTGTTTCTTTGATTGGAAAGTATGATGCTACTCTTTACAAATCTAAATTTTTTGCCATACTTAAATATTGTTATGATAATTATGCTTCTAATGCCTATGTTAAACCATATATTGAGGACTCCTCCGCTGTCCAAGAAGAGATTAATATTTTGCAGGAGTCTATGGAAGAAGGAATTGATGAAACTGTGAGCTCATTGGATGAAAAAGATGAGGAGGAGAGCGAAGAACAAAAGGAGAAATGATGACCCACAATTGTAGGGGATCTATTGTAGTCCTTTCGATAAGTAAGAGCGTCGAACCCAACAAGGAGCAGAAGGAAATGACAAGCGGTTTTCAATAAGGTATTCTCTGCAAGCACTGAAATTATCGGCAACAGGTAGTTTTGTGATAAGGTAATTTGTAACGGGTAACAAGTAATGAAAGTAAATAAGGTGTAGCAAAATGGCCCAATCCTTTTTGTAGCAAAGGACAAGCCTGGACAAAGTCTTATATGAAGGAAAACGCTCCCGAGGACACATGGGAATTATCGTCAAGCTAGTTTTCAGCACGCTCATATGATTCACGTTCGTTACTTTGATAATTTGATATGTGGGTGGACTGGTGCTTGGGTACTGTTCTTTCTTGGACAAGCATCCCACTTATGATTAACCCCTATTGCAAGCATCCGCAACTACAAAAGAAGTATTAAGGTAAACCTAACCATAGCATGAAACATATGGATCCAAATCAGCCCCTTACGAAGCAACTCATAAACTAGGGTTTAAGCTTCTGTCACTCTACCAACCCATCATCTACTTATTACTTCCCAATGCCTTCCTCTAGGCCCAAACAATGGTGAAGTGTCATGTAGTCGACGTTCACATAACACCACTAGAGGAGAGACAACATACATCTCATCAAAATATCGAACGAATACCAAATTCACATGACTACTTATAGCAAGACTTCTCCCATGTCCTCAGAAACAAACGTAACTACTCACAAATCATATTCATGTTCATAATCAGAGGGGTATTATTGTGCATAAAGGATCTGAACATATGATCTTCCACCGAATAAACCAACTAGCATCAACTACAAGGAGTAATCAACACTACTAGTGACCCACATGTACCAATCTGAGGTTTTGAGACAAAGATTGGATACAAGATTGGGTACAGAAGTAAATAACATGCCCATCAATATTATCAGCCAAGAGATCTTTAATCATAGCAATACTAGGTTCAAATTTAATTTGCTCAGGTGGTGTAGGTGTTCTAGTATTACTCTTATGAACCATAGTTGAAGCTTTAGCATGATCTTTTATCCTAACAAGGAACGGTGGTTTCTCAATATAGGTAGTAGGAACAATAGGATCATTATAAGTGATAGTGTTTTCTTCAACTTTAACAGGTGCAACTACTTTTACTTCAATGGGAGGATTATATTTAAACCACTTCTCTTTAGGGAGGTCAACATGAGTAGCAAATGATTCACACAAAGAAGCTACTATCTCAGAATCAAGTCATATTTAGTGCTAAATTCACGAAAAGCATCGGTATCCATAAAAGATTTTACACAATCAAACTTAGGTGTCATACCCGACTCTTTACCTTCGTCGAGATCCCAATCTTCAGAGTTGCATTTAGTTCATTCCAATAAATTCCATCTGAATTCAATAGTCTTCATCATAAAAGAACTAGTACAAGAAGTATCGAGCATGGAGCGATTGTTGAGAGAAAGCCGAGTATAAATTTTTTGAATAATCATTTCTCTTGAGAGCTCATGATCTGGGCATGAATATAACATTGACTTAAGCCTCCCCCAAGCTTGAGCGATGCTTTCTCCTTCATGAGGCCAAAAATTATATATATAATTACGATCACGATGAACAAGATGCATAGGATAAAACTTCTGGTGAAATTCCAATTTCAATCGGTTGTAGTTCCATGATCCCATATCATCACATAGCCTATACCATTTCAATGCCTCTCCCTACAAAGATAAAGGGAAGACCTTCTTCTTGATAACATCGTCGGGCATACCTGCAAGCTTAAATAATACACAAACTTCATCCACATAAATTAGGTGTAAATCAGGATGCAATGTTCCATCTCCTGTAAAGGGATTAGCTAGCAGTTTCTCTATCATACCCGAAGGAATTTCAAAGTAAACATTTTCAGTAGGCTCAGTAGGTTGTGGAGCAACTCTTTGCTCTACTGGTCGGGGTGAAGATACCCCAAACAAGCCCGTCAAAGGATTATGTTCCATAGTAACAAGTGACAATAAATTTCAGCACACTATATAAATGTTTCCTTACCAAGTTCCACTTACCAAAGGCGCTTCACTCCCCGGCAACGGCGCCAGAAAAGAGTCTTGATGACCCACAAGTGTAGGGGATCTATCGTAGTCCTTTCGATAAGTAAGAGTGTCGAACCCAACGAGGAGCAGAAGGAAATGACAAGCGGTTTTCAGTAAGGCATTTCTGCAATCACTGAAATTATCGGTAACAGATAGTTTTGTGATAAGGTCATTTGTAACGGGTAACAAGTAATGAAAGTAAATAAGGTGCAGCAAGATGGCCTAATCTGTTTTTTAGCAAAGGACAAGCCTGGACAAAGTCTTATATGAAGGAAAACGCTCCGAGGACACATGGCAATTATCGTCAAGCTAGTTTTCATCAAGCTCATATGATTCACGTTCGTTACTTTGATAACTTGATATGTGGGTGGACCGGTGCTTGGGTACTATCATTTCCTGGACAAGCATCCCACGTATGATTAACCCCTATTGCAAGCATCCGCAACTACAAAATAAGTATTAAGGTAAACCTAACCATAGCATGAAACATATGGATCCAAATCAGCCCCTTATGAAGCAACTCATAAAATAGGATTTAAGCTTCTGTCACTCTAGCAACCCATCATCTACTTATTACTTCCCAATGCCTTCTTCTAGTCCCAAACAATGGTGAAGTGTCATGTAGTCGACGTTCAGATAACACCACTAGAGGAGAGACAGCATACATCTCATCAAAATATCGAACGAATACCAAATTCACGTGACTACTTATAGCAAGACTTCTCCCATGTCCTCAGGAACAAACGTAACTACTCACAACTCATATTCATGTTCATAATCAGAGGGGTATTAATGTGCATAAAGGATCTAAACATATGATCTTCCACCGAATAAACCAACTAGCATCAACTACAAGGAGTAATCAACACTACTAGTGACCCACATGTACCAATATGAGGTTTTGAGACAAAGATTGGATACAAGAGATGAACTAGGGTTTGAGAGGAGATGGTGCTGGTGAAGATGTTGATGGAGATTGCCCCCCTCCCGATGAGAGGATCGATGGTGATGATTTCCCCCTCACGGAGGGAAGTTTCCCCGGCAGAACAGCTCCGCCGGAGCCCTAGATTCGTTCCGCCTCGTGGCAGCAGCGTTTCGTCCCGAAAGCTTGCTTATGATTTTTTCCTGGGTAAAAGACTTCATATAGCAGAAGATGGTCACCGGAGGCCTGTCAGGGGGCCCACGAGGCAGGGGGCATGCCTAGGGGGTAGGGCATGCCCCCACCCTCGTGGCCAGGGTGTGGGCCCCCTCTGGTACTTTCTTTGACAAGTATTTTTTTATTAATTCCAAAAATAACTTCCGTGGAGTTTCAGGACTTTTGGAGTTGTGCAGAATAGGTTTCTAATATTTGCTCCTTTTCGAGCCCAGAATTCCAGTTGCCGGCATTCTCCCTCTTCATGTAAACCTTGTAAAATAAGAGAGAATAGGCATAAGTATTGTGACATAACGTGAAATAACAGTCCATAATGCAATAACTATTGATATAAAAGCATGATGCAAAATAGACATATCAACTCCCCCAAGCTTAGACCTCGCTTGTCCTCAAGCGGAAGCCGAAATCGAAATATATGTCCACATGTTTAGAGACAGAGGTGTCTATTAAATAAAATACGGACATGAGGGCATCATGATCATTCCTATAACAGCAACATATATATATATATATATATTGTCATATGATTTCTTATGCTAAAGTAATAATCTATTCACAACGTCAAGTATGAATCAGAAACTTCATTGAGAACCAACAAACTATGATCTCGGTCATTGAAGCAATTGCAAATTATCATAACATAGGAGATATAAGAGATTTTCAGCAAGTCCACATACTCAACTATCATTTAGTATTTCACAATTGCTAACACTCACACAATACTTATGAGTATGGAGTTTTAATTGGGCACAGAGAAAGATAGGGGCTTATAGTGTTACCTCCCAACCTTCTACCTCAAGGGTAATGTCAACAATAATAGTTCATGCTAACTTACATCCAATTTGATATATATATCAGGATCTTTCCAACACACGGTGCTTGCCAAAGGATAAAATATAAAAAGGAAAGGTGAAGATTACCATGACTCTTGCATAATTTATTAGACAAAAGTAAAAGATAGGCCCTTCACAGAGGGAAGCAGAGGTTGTCATGTGCTTTTAGGGTTGGATGCACGAAATCTTAATGCAAAAGAACATCACTTTATATTGCCACTTATGATACGGACCTTTATTATGCAGTCTGTTGCTTTTATTGCTTCCATATCACAAGATCGTAAAAAGCTTATTTTCTCCACACTAATAAGTCATACATATTTAGAGAGCAATTTTTATTGCATGCAACATGACAACTTACTTGAAGGATCTTACTCAATCCATAGGTAGATATGGTGGACTCTCATGGCAAAACTGGGTTTAAGGATATTTGGAAGCACAAGTAGTATCTTTACTTGGTGCAAAGAATTTGGCTAGCATGAGGGGGAAAGGCAATCTCAACATGTTGGATGATCCATGACAATTTACTTTATTTTGGATATAAGAAAACATAACCCATTACGTTGTCTTCCTTGTCCAACGTCAACTCCTTAGCATGTCATATTTTAATGAGTGCTCACAATCATAAACGATGTCCAAGATAGTATATTTATATGTGAGAAACTCTCGTTCTTTATTACTTCCTATTAATTGCAACGGTGACCAAAACTATGTTTGCCAACTCTCAACAACTTTTAATCATCATACTCTTTATGTGAAGTCATTACTCTCCATAAGATCAATATGATCTCTTTTATTTCCTTTTTATCCTTTTTTTATTCCCTTAAGATCAAAGTAAGACAATCAAGCCCTTGACTCAACACTAATCTTTATTATATATAGCTCACGGACTCGATTACATAGAAGGATCATAAGGCAAAACTCAAAACTAGATCATACTAAAACTTAATTCTACTAGATCAAGATATTACTAAAAGGATCAAACTAAGTAAAACGGTAAAGATAGGAGTGTGATGGTGATACCGGGGCACCACCCCCAAGCTTGGCAGTTGCCAAGGGGAGTGCCCATACCCATGTGTTTATGTCTCCTTCTTCGGGGGTGGTGGTGTAATATTCTTGGCGATGATGCCCCTCAGGATACGATTCTCCTCCTCGAGCTTATTGACTTGCTGCTTGAGGTCTATTATTTCCTTGCGGAGCTTACCCATGATGTCTAAAGCTCCTTTCGCCCATGGATGTTGCATAGCTGCTGGAGAACAAGTGACACTCTTTTTCATATTTTCATAAGAAAGAAATCTAACATTGGAAGGGATGACCGAGTTTGAATAGCTGAGCTCTGTAGTTCCCCCATCATGAATCCGGCTCGGAAACGAGAGGTAACTTCTTGATCTTCCTCCATGGCATCTATCCTTTTCAAGTCGGCCTCCATCTCCTCCTCCGTTGATGGCCCAAAGTGATAGGCGTCGCTGTTTGATCCTGGACCCGGTGTCGGATGAGACACCCGACTCTCCCCGACTGACTCTTGAGATGACATCTTGCTCTAAACCTATTGCAGAAACAACTCGAAACAAAAACAGAGGATATTGGCGTGATATGGTGGTCAAAACCTTTGGGAGATTATAAATGATTTTTTACCGACCAAAAGAAGTATCGTGCAAGAAAACGGAGTCCGGAGAACACACAAGGTGCCCACGAGGCAGGGGGCGTGCCCAGGGGGTAGGGCGCGCCCTCCACCCTCGTGGATGCCTCGTGTCCTTTCGGACTACTTCTTATTTTCCTATTTTCTTAAATATTCCAAAACGGAGAAAAATAGCTATTAGAATTGTTTTGGAGTCGGTTCACTAACCGTACCACATACCTATTCCTTTTTGGAGTCTAAAATGTTCTGGAAAGTGTCCCTTATGTATTCCTCTAGGGATACGGTTTCAATAACATTAGTTTCAACATTTATAGGATTAACTGAGATATAATGTTTAATCCTTCGGCCGTTCACCACCTTTGGTCTTGTGCCTTCAAAGTTGTTGATTTTTATGGCACCAGAACGATAGACCTTGTCGATAACGTAAGGGCCTTCCCACTTAGAGAGAAGTTTTCCTGCAAAAAATCGTAAGAGAGTTGTATAGCAAAACATAATCACCCACATTAAACTCACACTTTTGTATCCTTTTGTCATGCCATCTTTTAACTTTTTATTTAAACAATTTGGCATTTTCATAGGCTTGGGTTCTCCATTCATCAAGTGAGCTAATGTCAAATAACCTCTTCTCACCGGCAAGTTTGAAATCATAATTGAGCTCTTTAATGGCCCAATATGCCTTATGTTCTAGTTCGAGAGGTAAGTGACATGCTTTTCCATAAACCATTTTATATGGAGACATACCCATAGGATTCTTATATGCAGTTCTATAAGCCCATAATGCATCATCAAGTTTCTTGGACCAATTCTTTCTAGATCTATTAACAGTCTTCTGCAAAATTAACTTGAGCTCTCTATTACTCAGTTCTACTTGACCACTAGACTGTGGGTGATATGGAGATGCAATTCTATGATTAACATCATACTTGGCAAGCATTTTACGAAAAGCACCTTGAATAAAATGTGAACCACCATCGGTCATTAGGTATCTAGGGATTCCAAACCTCAGAAAAATAACCTCTTTAAGCATCTTAATAAAAGTGTTATGATCAGCACTACTAGTTGGAATAGCTTCTACCCACTTAGTAACGTAATCAACAACAACTAAAATATGTGTATACCCATTAGAGGAAGGAAACGGTCCCATATAATCAAAGCCCCAAACATCAAATGGTTCAATAACAAGAGAATAATTCATAGGCATTTCTTGACGTCTACTAATATCTATTCTTTGACATTCGTCACAAGACAAGACAAACTTACGGGCATCTTTGAAGAGAGTAGGCCAATAAAAATCAGATTGCAATACCTTATGTGCAGTTCTATCTCCAGCGTGGTGTCCTCCATATGCCTCAAAGTGACACTTGTGTAGGATCTGTTCCTGTTCATGCTCAGGTACACAACGTCTAATAACACCATCTACTCCTTCTTTATAAAGGTGTGGGTCATCCCAGAAGTAATGTCTTAAATCATAGAAACACTTTTTCTTTTGCTGGTATGTGAAACTAGGTGGTATAAATTTAGCAACAATGCAATTAGCACAATCAGCATACCATGGAGCAATACGAGAAGCATTTATGGCAGCTAATTGTTCATCAGGAAACCTATCATCAATAGGTAGTGGGTCATCAAGAACATTCTCTAACCTAGACAAGTTGTCTGCAACGGGGTTCTTAGCTCCCTTTCTATCAATAATATGCAAATCAAATTCTTATAGTAGGAGAACCCATCTAATAAGTCTAGGTTTAGCATCTTTATTTTCCATAAGATATTTAATAGCAGCATGATCAGTGTGAACAATTACTTTAGAATCAACAATATAAGGTCTAAACTTATCACAACCAAATACAACTGCTAAAAATTCTTTTTCAGTAGTAGCATAATTTCTCTGGGCAATGTCTAGAGTTTTACTAGCATATTGAATAACATTTAGTTTCTTATCAACTCTTTGTCCTAGAACAGCACCTACGGTATAATCACTAGCATCACACATAATTTCAAAGGGTAAATTCCAATGAGGTGGCTGAACAATAGGTGCAGAGATCGAAGGTTTCTTAAGTATTTCAAATTCTTCTACACAATCATCATCGAAGACAAATGGAATAACTTTTTGTAAGAGATTAGTCAGAGGCCTAGAAATTTTAGAGAAGTCCTTAATGAATCTCCTATAAAAACTGTCATGACCAAGGAAACTTCTTATACCTCTGATGTCCTTAGGACACGACATCTTTCGAATAGCATCAACTTTAGCTTTATCAACTTCAATACCTCTTTCAGAAATTTTATGCCCAAAGACAATGCCTTCATTAACCATAAAGTGGCACTTCTCCCAATTCAAGACGAGACTAGTATCTTCGCATCTCTACAAAACTCGATCAAGGTTGCTCAAGCAATCTCAAAAGAAGATCCATAAACAGAGAAATCATCCATGAAAACCTCAACAATCTTTTCACAAAAGTCAAAGAATATAGCCATCATGCATATTTGAAAGGTATCAGGTGCATTACATAAACCAAAAGGCATACATCTCTAAGCAAAGTACCGAAAGGGCAAGTAAAAGTGGTCTTTTCTTGATCCTCTGCTAACACAAGTATTTGAGAGAAACCAGAGTAACCATCTAGAAAGCAAAAATGTGTGTGTTTGGATAGTCGTTTAGCATTTGATCAAGAAAAGGCAGAGGGTAATGATCCTTTTTAGTAGCTTTATTTAATTTTCGGAAATCAATTACCATCCTATAACCTGTAACAATTCTTTGCGGGATCAATTCATCTTTATCATTAGGAACGACAGTAATACCTCCCTTCTTAGGGACACAATGGACATGACTTACCCACTGACTATTAGCAACGTGATAAATTATACCTGCCTCCAGGAGCTTTAGTATTTCCTTTCTTACCACTTATTTCATCTTAGGATTTAACCATCGTTGGTGATCAATGACTGGTTTGTCGTCTTTCTCCAATTTTATTTTGTGTTGACATAAAGTGGGACTAATGCCCTTAAGATCATCAAGAGTATATGCAATAGCAGCACGGTGCTTCTTTAGAGTTTTCAATAATTTCTCCTCTTCTTGCTCTGAAAGGTTAGCACTCATAATAACAGGATATTCTTCTGTTCATCAAGATAAGCATATTTCAGAGTATCAGGTAGTGGTTTAAGCTCAAACACGGAATCACCCTTGGGTGGAGGGGGATCCCCTAGAATTTCAACATGAAAGTTGTGTTTCAAAATAGTTCCCTGTTTAAATAATACCTCATCTATCTCCCTTCTTTCATTCATAAACATATCATTTTTATGGTCTAGGAAATATTGTTCTAAACGATCATTAGGAGGCACGACAATAGAAGCAAGACAAATAATTTCATCCTTACTAGGCAATTCTTTATCATGGGTTTGTCTACGAAACTTAGCAAAATTAAACTCATGAGACATATCCCCCAAACCAATAGTAACAATATCTTTTTCGTAGTCTATCTTAGCATTAACAGTATTCAAGAAGGGTCTACCAAATATGATGGGGAAAAAGCTATCTTGTGGGGAACCAAGAACAATAAAATCAGCCGGATATTTAACTTTCCCACATAAGACTTCAACATCTCTAACAATCCCAACTGGTGAAATAGTATCTCTATTGGCAAGCTTAATTGTAACATCAATTTCTTCTATCTCAGCAGGTGCAATATCATGCATAATTTCTTTGTACAAGGAATGAGGTATTGCACTAGCACTAGCACCCATATCACATGAGCCATTATAACAATGATCTCCTATTTTAACAGAAATAACAGGCATGCCTACAACAGGTCTATGCTTATTCTTAGTATCTGGTCTAGCAATTCTAGCAGCTTCATCACAGAAGTAAATAACATGCCCATCAATATTATCAGCCAAGAGATCTTTAATCATAGCAATACTAGGTTCAACTTTAATTTGCTCAGGTGGTGTAGGTGTTCTAGTATTACTCTTATAAACCACAGTTGAAGCTTTAGCATGATCTTTTATCCTAAAAGGGAAAGGTGGTTTCTCAATATAGGTAGTAGGAACAATAGGATCATTGTAAGTGATAGTCTTTTCTTCAACTT
Source organism: Triticum aestivum (assembly GCF_018294505.1). NCBI lineage: Eukaryota > Viridiplantae > Streptophyta > Magnoliopsida > Poales > Poaceae > Triticum > Triticum aestivum. The sequence goes on from NC_057795.1 coordinate 202,030,666, forward strand.
TAACAGGTGCAACTACTTTCACTCAACGGGAGGATTACATTTAAACCACTTCTCTTTAGGGAGGTCAACATGAGTTGCAAATGATTCACACAAAGAAGCTACTATCTCGGAATCAAGTCCATATTTAGTGCTAAATTCACGAAAAGCATCAGTATCCATAAAAGATTTAACACAATCAAACTTAGGTGCCATACCTGACTCCTTACCTTCGTCGAGATCCCAATCTTTAGAGTTGCATTTAATTCATTCCAATAAATTCCATCTGAATTCAATAGTCTTCATCATAAAAGAACCAGTACAAGAAGTATCGAGCATGGAGCGATTGTTGAGAGAAAGCCGAGAATAATTTTTTTGAATAATAATTTCTCTTGAGAGCTCATTATTGGGGCATGAATATAACATTGACTTAAGCCTCCCCCAAGCTTGAGCGATGCTTTCTCCTTCGCGAGGCCAAAAATTATATATATAATTACGATCATGATGAACAAGATGCATAAGATAAAACTTCTGGTGAAATTCCAATTTCAATCGGTTGTAGTTCCGTGATCCCATATCATCACATGGCCTATACCATGTCAATGCCTCTCCCTTCAAAGATAAAGGGAATACCTTCTTCTTGATAACATCGTCGGGCATACCTGCAAGCTTAAATAATACACAAACTTCATCCACATAGATTAGGTGTAAATCGGGATGCAATGTTCCATGTCCTGTAAAGGGATTAGCTAGCAGTTTCTCTATCATACCCGAAGGAATTTCAAAGTAAACATTTTTAGTAGGTTCAGTAGGTTGTGGATCAACTCTTTGCTCTACTAGTCGGGGTGAAGATACCCCGAACAAGCCCCTCAAAGGATTATGTTCCATAGTAACAAGTGACAATAAATTTCAGCACACTATATAAAATTTTCCTTACCAAGTTCCACTTACCAAAGGTGCTTCACTCCCCGGCAACGGCGCCAGAAAAGAGTCTTGATGACCCACAAGTATAGGGTATCTATCGTAGTCCCTTCGATAAGTAAGAGTGTGGAACACAACGAGGAGCAGAAGGAAATGACAAGCAGTTTTCAGTAAGGTATTCTCTGCAAGCACTGAAATTATCGGTAACAGATAGTTTTGTGATAAGGTAATTTGTAATAGGTAACAAGTAATGAAAGTAAATAAGGTGCAGCAAGATGGACCAATCCTTTTTGTAGCAAAGGACAAGCCTGGACAAAGTCTTATATGAAGGAAAACGCTCCGAGGACACATGGGAATTATCGTCAAGCTAGTTTTCATCACGCTCATATGATTTGCATTCGTTACTTTGATAATTTGATATGCGGGTGGACCGGTGCTTGGGTACTGTCCTTTCTTGGACAAGCATCCCACTTATGATTAACCCCTATTGCAAGCATCCGCAACTACAAAAGAAGTATTAAGGTAAACCTAACCATAGCATGAAACATATGGATCCAAATCAGCCCCTTACGAAGCAACTCATAAACTAGGGTTTAAGCTTCTGTCACTCTACCAACCCATCATCTACTTATTACTTCCCAATGCCTTCCTCTAGGCCCAAACAATGGTGAAGTTTCATGTAGTCGACGTTCACATAACACCACTAGAGTTGAGACAACATACATCTAATCAAAATATCGAACGAATACCAAATTCACATGACTACTTATAGCAAGACTTCTCCCATGTCCTCAGGAAAAAACCTAACTACTCATAAATCATATTCATCTTCATAATCAGAGGGGTATTAATGTGCATAAAGGATCTGAACATATGATCTTCCACCGAATAAACCAACTAGCATCAACTACAAGGAGTAATCAACACTACTAGTGACCCACATGTACCAATCCGAGGTTTTGAGACAAAGATTGGATACAAGAGATGAACTAGGGTTTGAGAGGAGATGGTGCTGGTGAGGATGTTGATGGAGATTGCCCCCTCCTGATGAGAGGATCGATGGTGATGATTTCCCCCTCCTGGAGGGAAGTTTCCCAGGTAGAACAGCTCCGCCGGAGCCCTAGATTGGTTCTGCCTCGTGGCGGCGGCGTTTCATATGATTTTTTTCAGGGTAAAAGACTTCATATAGCAGAAGATGGTCACCGAAGGCCTGCCAGGGGGACCACGAGGCAGGGGGGTGCACCTAGGGGGGTAGGGCGCGCCCCCACCCTCGTGGCTAGGTTGTGGGCCCCCTCTGGTACTTTCTTCGCCCAGTATTTTTATTAATTCCAAAAGTAACTTCCGTGGAGTTTCAGGACTTTTGGAGTTGTGCAGAATAGGTCTCTAATATTTTCTCCTTTTCTAGCCCAGAATTCCATCTGCCGGCATTCTCCCTCTTCATGTAAACCTTGTAAAATAAGAGAGAATAGGCATAAGTATTTTGACATAACGTGAAATAACAGTCCATGATGCAATAAATATCGATATAAAAGCATGATGCAAAATGGACGTATCAAGGAAGAGCGGATTGATCACCCGTGCCCACCTTCTAATGAGAGTAACTCTTCAACTCATACATTGTTTAATTTCACTTCGTGCTTACCGAATGATGCTTGCTATGATGATTGTTATGATCCCGTTGATTCTCTTGAAACACCCCTTTTTAATGATGCTTGCTATGCTTGTGGCCATGATGCCAATATGAATGATGCTTATGGAGATGAACTTGCTATAGTTCCTTATGTTTAACATGAAATTGTTGCTATTGCACCCACACATAATAGTCCTATTATCCTTTTGAATTCTCCAAACTACACTATATCGGAGAAGTTTGCTCTTATTAAGGATTATATTGAAGGGTTGCATTTTACCGTTGCACAAGATGATTTTGATAGATATATTATGCATGTGCTTGCTGCTCCAACTTGAAATTATTATGAGAGAGGAACTACATCTCCGCCTCTTTATGTTTCCAACATGATAGAATTGCAAGAAACTGCTTATACTATGCATTGGCCTTTACTTGGTGTGCATGAATTGTTCTTTTATGACATGCCGATGCATAGGAAGAGAGTTAGACTTCATTGTTTCATGATATATGTTACTTTGTGCTCACTACTAAATCACAAATCATTGTTAATTAAAATTGGCTTTTATATACCTTGGGATCCGGGTGGATCCATTACTTGAGCACTATATGCTTAATGGATTTAAAGAAAGAGGTGCCAGGGAGACAACCCGAAGTTTTAGAGAGTCATTTATTTTTGCTGTGTGCTTTCGTAAAGTTTAAAAACAAAAAATAAAGCGGGGAACGCAAAACTTTTTCAAAAAGGAAAGCAAAAGTGAGAAAGACGAGCATTGTTAAAGTGGGAGCTAGCCTTGAACTTTGTTCATGCTCACGGAAACTTTGTGAATCTTGATTACAGAAACTTTTCAACAAAAATAATTTTCCCCTTGTACAATTCCATTATATAATAAAAATAATGTGCCAAGGTTTGCCTTTAGGATGTTTACAATGCTTGTTGGTTTGTGCAGTGCAGGACAGAAACTTTGGCTGTAATGCGCGATTTTACATTTTTACTGGAACGTCAAACGGTTCTGAAACTTTTTGCACTGTATTTCTATACAAATTGTTTATTTTTCCTAATTTTGGAAGAATTGTTGGAGTACCAGAACTATGGTGAATGTTCAGATTACTACAGACTGTCCTCTTTAAGACAGATTCTGTTTTTGATGCATAGTTTGCTTGTTTTGACGAAACTATCAATTTCTATCAGTGGATTAAGCCATGGAAAAGTTATATTACAGTAGCTACAATGAAAAAACAAAATACGAAATGGTTTGCAATAGTACCTAGAGTAGTGATTTGTTTTATTATACTAACGGATCTTACCGAGCTTTCTGTTGAGTTTTGTGTGGATGAAGTGTTCGAAGATCGAGGAGGTCTCGATGTGAGGAGAAGGAGGAGAGGCAAGAGCTCAAGCTTGGGGATGCCCAAGGCACCCCAAGTAAATATTCAAGGAGACTCAAGCGTCTAAGCTTGGGGATGCCCTGGAAGGCATCCCATCTTTATTCAACAAGTATCGGTATGTTTTCGAATTCGTTTCATTCATGTGATATGTGCAAATCTTGGAGCGTCTTTTGCGTTTTGTTTTCACTTTTCTTTTATGCACCATGCTGGTATGAGATAGTCCTTGGTTGATTTATAGAATGCTCATTGTACCTCACTTAAATCTTTTGAGTATAGCTTTATAGAATGCTTCAGGTGCTTCACTTATATTACCGCATAGACAGTAGCCCCTGATGCTCAGTTTGGTGTTCGGAAAGAAAAGCCGAACTGAGGATCTAAAAAGATATACGCAGGTGTCTAACATAAGCATGTCAATATGGGAATGCAGGCTGCGCTGCTGACCTCTGCCGCACTAACTGCGGAGGTCAATGCATTGAAGCAGAAACTCGAGCGGTCCGAGAACGAGCTCGGCCTTGCCAAGAAGTAGTTCGAGGACAAGGAAGGTAAGTAATACCTTATGGAAGTATATAAAAGAAGCGGTTGCAAAAAATAACAGGAATAACGTGAGAATTGCAGGGGCCAAGAACGAGGTGGCAACCCTGAAGGAAGCGGTGTCCAAGGCCGAAAGCAATGCGGCCGCGGAACGCACCGAGCGAGAGAAGCAGGAGGCGCAGGTGGCGGAGGTGCGACAAGAGCTCCAGGCTCTCGTGGAAAAACACGAGAGTTTGGAGCGTGACTCAAAGACTCGAGAGTCCGAGCTCGCCTCGGCTCTTGAGAGCGCCAAAGCCGCTAAGGCCGAAGCCCAAAAAGCCCTCCAGGAAATTGAGGCAATAAAGAAGATAGAGACGGGTAAGGCATTCTTCACGCAAAGCAAGCACGTGAAAGTGAATTATTTGTTACTTACCCGAATCCGGAGCTCTCCAGGAGCATTCGCAGATCCGCCCCGCAGTGTGTCCGACGCTGCCGCATTCTACCGGGCCGAGGAGGGGAGCTCGACGGAGATGGTGTTCTGGTCTTAGTATGCTGAGGCCGGACACCCGGTGCCCTTGAGCGACCAGCTGAAGTGGCTGGTCGAGGTCTATAAGCTGGCCGAACAGGCCATGAAGGGCCTCATAGTTTGGTTGTTGCCGAGGGAGGCCATGCCTGGGAGCTACTTTGGGCTGGTGAGGCGGCTGGTGGACGCCTGTCCATGGATTGAAGTTGTCAAGCACTCCGTCTGCATCGAGGGTGCCCGTAGGGCCCTTGCCCGTGCTAAAGTGCACTCGGGCAAGATGGATGCTGAGAAGCTTGTGACGGAAGCTCCACCGCCGGGCAGGGAGTATCGCACGCCCGAGATGTATTATCAGGGCGTCCTGAAGGGTGCCCGCCTTATAATGGGTGAATGCTCCAAAGATGTAATTTTTGAGTAAACTCGCATTTGTTATCCTGTACGCTTGAAAACTTGTTCATATGCGCTAAGCAACGCTTGTGAATTTAAAATATTACCTTCTGTGCGTCCGTTTATTAAATTTGAGAGATGGAGAGTCGTCGGCTTCTGCCCCCATGCCACGGGTGCTGGGGTGTTCGGGATAAACTTGAGCGCTCTTTTTCCCATTCTTGGGTCCTTCGAGGGAGGCGCTCAACACAACGAACAAGGCAACCGGACTATAATGCTTGAACAATCCCACTTAGCCATAGAATTCTATAATTTTAAATTTCGGTGAAGCCCCTAGTATTTGGAAGACCAAATTCGGGGTGCTATCCATGCCTGGGCCGGACAAAGCCAACTCCTCACTCTAAGCAGCATAAGTCTTTAGGGACTCGAAAAACCTCTCGAACAGCGATCGGCTCTCGCCCTATCATGACGGTCAATTTTAGCCTTCTCCACTGAGGTGCTCAACCCAGCTCAACCGGGGCAGAATCGCAGTGGTTCTCCCAGCGCTACCTTAGCCGATATAACGGAACGTAAGGTACCAAAACATGGGAGCCGGGCAAACCCAACTATTGACCCAAGACATGATTCAGAGCCGATGCATATAATGCTATAAGTTCGGGGTGCCGCTGTCGGTGTACTAGAGTAGGGGTACCCTAGTATCCCGAACTTGTGCACGGGCAGTTGCAGCGCCCCGCGGCAAGGCTTGCCGGGCGACCGCCAAGGTCCTCCGTGGTTCCCTTGGAGCCATTCAAGAACAAAGTATTTAAGCTCAGGAGACAAGGCCCCGACAAGAGGAGCTTGCTGGGAAGGCCAAGCAAGGCATCCCAAGGAACTTGCCGCGACGCGCCACGCGTCCCGGCAAGGCAACAAGGCCCCGACAAGAGGAGCTTGCCGGGAAGACCAACCAAGGCATCTCGAGGCCTGGTGAGCGACAAGCTTCCGGACCCGACAAGACAACAGCCGCGGCAAGGCGCTTGCCGCGGCAGGCGGCCACCCTGTACCCACGCTCCAGCACATCCACCAACGTGTCGCTCTGGGGGCCTTTCCAGGCGCGCGTGGCGGAAGGCTGTGCAGCCAGCGGTGCGCAGTGGCATGCGGAGCTGACAAGACTGCCATCGTGGCGAGCGGTGGCGTCCTTGACGGTACCTTTCTGCACTGTTTGGGCGACACAGACGGGCATTTAATGCCCTTGTCCCCTGCTGTCAGGGTTAGGTAGGATGCACTGTACAGGTAGCTGTACCAACCACCTCTCTTTTTACACTTTTACCCTTCTCTGCTTTGCCACCTATCGTGACCCCTTTGGCGTATAAAAGGAGGCCCATGCGCAACGTAGAGGGGGTTCGACTCCTTCGTAAGCCAGAAAACACTTAGCTCTCTCGAGCAAGAACAAAATACAATCAGACAAGCAGTAGTAGGAGTATTATCTCTCCGGAGAGCTCCGAAGCTGGGTAAACTGCTCGTGTGCTCCGCGTCGATCCGCTCTTCGTGCGATCTCCGCCCCCCGCCGAACCGAAAGGGGCCACGGTCCGCCGGCCCCATAGGTGTTCGCGGATCAGTTTCCCCGACATCTTTGGCACGCCAGGTAGGGGGCATCGAGATTGCGTGAACCTGATCCGGCGTTCACACGAGCTAGATCTTCATTTTCCTTCATCAACATGCCACCGAAGAAGAAGGCTTCGGAGGCAGCTGTTCCATCCACGTCGATCCCACCACCACCGGAGCAAACGGGTGGTGGGGTAGACGTCGGCGGAAGGACGGACGTCGACGAGGAAGCTCACAACGCTGCCAGGTCCAAGGGCAAGGCGGCGTAGACCTCGACGTCCGCGCTTGTTCCGCGCCCATCTCAGGAGGCGCAGGAACGACAGCGTCATGGTACTCGCAGTACTATACGTTTGTTGGGCCAAGATCAAGCTGGTGGATCCCGGGGCGCTCAAGACCAGCATGCACGCCAGCGTACCAGCACGAGCGAGACACGGTCGCCCGGACGGGATAATGCTCCTTCTAACACAGTTAGAAGTCCGAGCACATCCCGCTCCTCGCGCCGTCCGCCACTGCCACCCACCACTCCGGCAGAAGCTTTGGCGCGAGCTCAACTGCTCCTGGATTACCCTCCGACGTTGGACAAGATTGACGAATGGAGGGCCACCATTCAGAGTCTCATCGGCTACGCCAACGGCGACACCCTGCGGCAGCCGAGCGCGTCGCTGCCGCGGCAGGGTTACCAGGCGCGAGCCGGTGGCGACGAAACTGGTGGGGGTGCAACAACCATGCAATCACCACCCCGAAGGCCAAGATCGCCGACTCGCCGGATCCACATCGACAGCGACTCCACCGCATCGTCGGATCCACGAGCTTGTCGCGATCAGCACCAAGTTCTTCACGATCGACAGCAAGAAGACGCCCGTACCCGCATCGAGCGCCGAAGAGAAGTGCGACGTCAATCCGACAAGTGTGTTGGGCCCTCTGTTGACATGCATGCACCAGGGGAACCAGGCGATGTGTCGTACGCGGTAGGTTGCCCTGCGTTCACTCGTGAGCTGCGGCAAGTCTAGTGGCCCAGCACGAAGAACTTCAAGCCAGACATACCGGAGAAGTACGACGGCAAGACACATCCGTCGGAGTTCCTCAGCATCTACACCATTGCGGTGCAGGCTGCCGGGGGACGGGACGACAAGATCCTTGCCAACTACTTCCCGCTGGTGCTCAAGCCCAACGTCAAATCCTGGCTCATGCACTTGCCGGACAACTCCATATCCTCTTGGGCCGATCTATGCCATCAGTTTGTCGGCGCCTTCACAGGCGGCCACAAGCCTCATGGCCAAGAGAGTGACCTTCATCTGCTCGCCCAGAAGGAAGGAGAGCCCCTGCGCAAGTACATTCAGAGATTCAGCAGTGTACAGCACAACATCCCAGACGTCCACCCTGCCGCGGTGATCAGCGCGTTCCATCAGAACGTGCAAAACCGCAGGATGCGGGAGGAAATGTCGATGTGCAAGATCAGAGACGTCAGTGAGCTATATGCCCTGGCTGACAAGTGTGCACGTGCTGAGGAAGGGAGGAGACTCCCCGGAGAGAACATAGGAGCAGGGGGATCTGACAGTGATGATGCTGCCCCGGCAAAGAAAAACCGGCGGCGGAACAACAGGAGGAAGAAAGGAAAAGAGGTGCTAGTTGTTGAGCAGTCCGGCAACGGTGGTGGCGCCAAGAAAGCCAAAGCTGGTGACTCCGGCAAGGAGATTACCGCAGAGGCCGTGGCGGTCGCCGACAAGCAGGACGGCACCAACAAGCAGTATTGCAAGATCCACCGCACCAAGGGCCACGATCTCCAGAGCTGCAAGAAAGTCGAGCAGCTTGTTGAGCAACAGAAAGCTGAATACGAGCGGCGCGACAAGGAGAAATCCCAGGAAGGCGCTGGAGGATTAGGCAAGAAACGTCCCAGCCGAGGAGGACGTCGCGGCAAGGCCAAGCAGCGGCAAGGAGACAGACCTCCTCACGGTCACGACAAGGATGAAGATGACGACGACGATGAAGACATGGATGATGAGGGGACTGATGAGCAGGAGTTACAGAAAGCCACAGAGGTCCTGTGCGTTGACGGTGGTGCTTCTCTGCATACTTCGCACCGCCAGCTCAAGCAGTGGGTGCGGGAAGTTAATGCAGCAGAACCACCCGTTGGGTCACGCAAGCCTCTGAAATGGTCCAGCATGCCTATCATCTTTGATATTGAGGACCACCCTGATCGCATAACTGCGGTCGGGTGCTTGCCGATGTTGGTCTCACCAACTATCCGCAACCTCAAGGTCACTAAGATGTTAGTTGACGGCGGGGCCGGCTTGAACCTGATCTCCTCCGCGGTGCTCTAGAAACTCCACATCCCTGATAGCGAGCTCGAAGAGACCGGCACATTCCAAGGAATCAACCCGGGAAGGAGCAAGCTGAAGGGAAAGATCACGTTGACGGTAACATTTGGCAGTGAGTTGAACTTCAGAACTGAGAGGGTCACTTTTGACGTTGCTGATTTTCCATTACCCTACAATGGGATACTCGGCCGTCCAACACTCGCCAAGTTCATGGCAGCCTCTCACTATGCATACAATGTTCTGAAGATGCCAGGCCCGATATGTGTCATCTCTATCCCTGGCGACAAGAAGGATGCCCTTATCTGCACCGACAAGATCTACCGGGAAGCAGCAGCCGCAACAGATCGCAAATCACTTGCTGCTGAAGCTCCCGGGGGGAAGAAGAAGACCAAGTCCGGCAAGAGTTCTGATGCCCACTCCGGCAAGCGCACCTCTTCGGAGTGCTGCGCTACCGTCGAGGACGCACCATCGAGCTCCACCGGCAAGTGTAAGAAGGCAATGGCAGCTCCACCTGAGACCAAGAAGGTGTCCGCCAAGGAGGACGGCACTGGTGGTACCTTCACCATCAGTGCCACTCTCGACCCCAAATAGGAAAGCGCGCTCGTTGCTTTCCTGCGGGCGAATGTCGACGTGTTTGCGTGGCAACCGTCTGACATCCCCGGTGTTCCCAGGAAAGTAATTGAGCACCACCTTGCCGTCTATCCTCATGCGCGGCCCGTCAAGCAGAAAGTCAGGAAACAGGCAGTGGAGCGCCAAGAATTCATCGCAGAAGAAATCAAGAAGTTGGAAGCAGCAGGCCTTGTCAGAGGAGTGCTCCATCCCACGTGGTTGGCCAATCCTATTGTCGTGCGCAAGGCTAACGGAAAATGGAGGCTTTGTATCAATTTCACTGATGTCAATAAAGCTTGTCCAAAAGACCCATTTCCCTTGGCGTGCATCGATCAGATTGTCGACTCCACGGCCGGATGTGACTTGCTTTCGTTTCTTGATGCATACTCAGGATACCATCAGATCTTCATGGCAGAAGAGGATGAGGAGAAAACCGCATTCATCACCCCGTGTGGCACGTACTGTTTCATACGGATGCCTTTCGGTTTGAAGAATGCTGGTTCAACATTTGCAAGGGTAGTCCACCATGCTTTTGAGCCGCAGAAGCACAGAAATGTGGAAGCCTACATGGATGACAAAGTGGTCAAGAGCAAGGACATGGCAACCCTGATTCAAGATTTGGACGAAACATTTACAAATCTGCGCAAGATCAACCTCAAGCTCAACCCCGAGAAGTGCGTGTTTGGAGTCCCTTCCAGCAAGCTTCTCGGGTTCTTCATATCTCAGTGGGGAATTGAAGCCAATCCCGACAAGATCAAGGCCATTGAGCAGATTGAAGCACCAAAGCGCGTCAAGGATGTAGGAAGACTTGCCGGTTGTGTAGCTGCTCTCAGCAGGTTTATCTCTAGGTCTGCTGAGCGCGCCCTGCCATTTTTCAAAATTTCGAAAAAGGCAGGTCCAATGAAATGGACTCCGGAGGCGGAGGCTGCGCTACAGGACTTGAAGAGATACCTGTCCTCCACTCCAACACTTGTCGCACCTAAACCACAAGAGAAGTTGCTGCTGTATATAGCGGCAACCAATCAAGTGATTAGTGCTGCATTAGTAGCGGAGAGGGAAGCGGATGATGAGTCAGCAACCACGGCAGATGCATCCAGCGACAAGCAGGGGGCTTCGCCGACAAGCTCTGGTCCCGACAAGGATGGATCTGCGCAGGAACATAACAAGATGCAGAAGAGAATGGTGCAGCGCCCAGTTTACTTTGTCAGTTCCCTTCTGCAGGGGGCTAGATCAAGGTACTCTGGTGTGCAGAAATTGCTTTTTGGCCTTCTCATGGCCTCGAGAAAGCTGCGCCATTACTTCCAAGCACATGAGATCACAGTCATCACTCGTTTTCCGCTGAAGAGGATACTGCAAAATCCAGAAGCGACAGGCAGGATTGTCGAGTGGGCGCTGGAACTGTCAAGCTTTGGCCTCAAGTTTGAGAGTACTTCAACTATCCAAAGCAGAGCATTGGCAGAGTTCATAGCGGAGTGGACGCCGACACCAGACGAAGAAATTCCAGAAACAAGCATCCCCGTCAAGGAGGCAAGCAAAGAGTGGCTGATGTACTTTGATGGTGCCTTCTCGCTGCAAGGCGCCGGTGCGGGCATGCTGCTTGTCGCACCCACCGGAGAGCACCTCAAGTACGTAGTCCAGATGCACTTTCCCAAGGAGCAAGCAACCAACAATACTGCAGAGTATGAAGGATTGCTTGCCGGTCTCAGGATCGCAGCAGACCTTGGGATCAAGAAGCTCATTGTCAGGGGTGACTCACAGCTTGTCGTCCGCCAAGTGAACAAGAACTATCAGAGTCCATTGATGGAAGCATATGTTGATGAAGTGAGAAAGCTAGAAGAGCACTTTGACGGCCTACAGATGGAGCATGTTCCGAGAGCTCAGAATGACATTGCTGATGGCCTGTCGAAGTGTGCCGCACTAAAGTTACCTGTGGAACCAGGGATCTTTGTGCTCAAGCTGACTCAACCATACGTAACGCCATCAACTGGACAGAGCAAGAAGAGGAAGTTGATTTCTGGTGACTACTTTCCGGCAGAGCTCCCCGAAGTCGCCGCCAAGAAGGTCCCCAAGATCAACAGCAAGGATGCTGAGGAGCAGTCTGCTCCGGCAAGCGTTATGGTTTGTTCTGTCGCAGCAGACGCTCCCGACAAGCTTTGCTCCGGCAAGCTTGCCGGGGAACATCAAGCTCCGGCAGAGCCGCAGGTTCTCGCCGTAGAAGCGGGTGTTCCCGCAGCAGCAGATGTGCCTTTAGTCCTTGTTGTCGAGCCACAAGCTCCAGCATGGGCACAGCAGATTGTCCATTTCCTTCAAATAGGAGAACTTCCCGAAGGGCAAGAAGAAGCGGAAAAAGTAGCCCGACAGTCAAGTATGTACCAGTTTGTCGATAGCATACTGTATAGAAGAAGACTCAACGGTGTGAAATTGAAGTGTATTTGCCGGGAAGACGGACAAAAACTGTTGGCAGAGATACATGGAGGCATATGTGGTCACCACATTGGCGCAAGAGCACTTGCCGGCAAAGCTTTCCGGCAAGGTTTCTTTTGGCTGACAGCCCTCCAGGATGCAACTGCACAAGTAACCAAGTGTGAAGCGTGCCAGTTCCACTCCAAATAGATACACCAGCCAGCTCAAGCTCTCCAGACGATCCCTTTATCCTGGCCATTTTCGGTCTGGGGGCTCGATATCCTCGACCCCTTCCCCCGAGCTATCGGGGGCTTTGAGTACTTGTACGTTGCGATCGACAAGTTCACAAAGTGGCCGGAAGTGGAACCAGTGAGGAAGGTGATAGCACAGTCAGCAGTCAAGTTCTTCAGGTTGATTGTTTGCCGTTTCAGGATCCCTAACAGGATCATTACCGACAACGGCACACAATTCACGAGCCGCACCTTCACGCAGTACGTCCAAGATCTTGGCGCCAAGGTCTGCTTCGCTTCTGTTGCTCATCCGAGAAGCAACGGTCAAGCGGAGAGGGCAAATGCTGAAGTGCTGTGCGGGCTGAAGACCAGGACTTTCGACAGGCTATGCAAGTGCGGAAGGAACTGGATCGAGGAGCTACCTGTGGTTCTTTGGTCGATCAGGACGACGCCAAATCGAGCCACTGGCCAAACACCTTTCGCTCTAGTCTATGGAGCAGAGGCAGTTCTTCCCATGGAACTCGTATACGGGTCACCTCGAGTGCTCACTTATGATGAGCTTGAGCAAGAGCATCTGCGACAAGATGACGCGCTGCTCCTTGAGGAGGATCGTCTTCAGGCTGCTAACGAGCTGCTCGATACCAGCAAGCTTTGCGCCGCTACCATAGCCGCAAAGTTAAAGCCAGAAGCTTCGAGGAAGGCGACCTTGTTCTTCGGCGCGTTCAGTCCGCCAAGAATTCCAACAAGTTGACGCCGAAGTGGGAAGGCCCTTATCGGGTGAAACGAGTCACTAGGCCCGGCGCTGTCCGCCGTGAGACCGAAGATGGCACTCCGGTGAGCAACTCCTGGAACATTGAGCATCTTCGTAAGTTTTACCCGTAGGGCGCGGTTGCCGGAACCCATTCCGGCAACCACCTTTTGTACAAGTCTTGCCGATGTTGCATGTAATCCTTTGTACAAAGCTGGGCGCAGATCCCGTGCATAAGTAAAGCTCATGTGCTCCGCACATCTTGTCAATTTCATGCATTATATTCTTTCTTGCATGCATTATCTGACACTTTGTGCAGCACCTACCCCCGGTAAGCAATAACGAGCCGGAAGGCTCCATACCTTTATTTTCTCTTCTTTCTTTTTCTCAACAAAGGAAAGGAAGGTACCCTCGCACACAAGTTTCCCGGGGGGGGGGGGGAAGGAGAAGATAATGGTATGGACTAGGCGTCGTTTAAGGAAGTTTTTCGCCTTGCCGGGAAGCAAACGACAGAAAAGCTAAGTTGCCAAAGTTTGAGCAATCAGTTTTAAATTTTTAAGTTATCTTCCTTGAACGACCGTGCTTGGTATGGAAAACCTGTGCACGGAGGAACCAACTCGTAGCTAGTTGTGCCCTTACTTTGTTTCGAGTCCACTCAACAACTTAAGTGAGCTGCGGCTAGTTGCGACAAGGTTTCTTGTCGGAAGCGGCATCGCCAGCAGGCTGCTGATGTCCCGCACTCAGCGCTCGCGGCAAAGATGCCTGCGCCGACAAGTTCCCTAAAAGCGTAGGGTAGAAACATACAAAGCAGGGAATCTAGTAAAGGAAATAATGTAGCAATCGATACCAGAAATAGAGTTATATTACAAAATAACTTGTCGCAGCTCTAACAGATTGATCTTATAATATGGCTAGCAGCGACAAGGGGAAAGAGAAAACGGGCGGCCTAGTCTACGCGATCGCCCTCAACCCTCTTGATCTCGCACCTTGTCCCCAATGGGTGCGACAAGGGCCTTGAGCGCGTCCAGATTGGCGTCAGGCGGCAAGGACTTGAGGACATTGGTGAGGTTGAGGCCTGGATTGCGGAAGGCCACCTTCATCAGCACCTTCTGAAGAGCCCCCACGCAAATCCTGCGTGACTCGTCGGCCAGCTGCTTTGGGATCCTCTCCCGGAGTCGCTGGAGTGCCGTCGCCACGCCTTTGAAGAACAGGCTGAGCTTGGCGCTGGGTTGGAGATGCTCATCGGAGGGATACCCAAAGTCCTCCATCCCTAGCTGCGCCAGCTCCCCGTCAATGACTGCGGCGATATTCACCAGACCCTCGGTCCAGTGCTCCACAGTCTCCCTAAATGAGTTCTGGGTAACGGCGATACTCGCCAGCAGCGCCTTGTCGGCCTTGATCTTCTCCGACAAGGTCACCTCGCGCTCCCTGGCGGCGTCCAGTGTCTGAGTCAACGTGGCCAGCTTCAACTCCAGGTTTGCATTGGAATCCTTGGCGGCGCTGAGCTCCTTGCCCCTCTCAGCGAGAAGACCCTGCAGCTCACCATGGGCGGCAGCATCCTTCTCGCGCTCACGCTTGAGCGCGGCAAGCTCCTCGCTGCTCTTCCTGATATTGGCCTCCAGCTGCGCCACCTTCGCCTCCAGCTCTTTCTTGGCGGCCTCAGCAGCTGCGGCAGCGTCCTTTGCTTCCTTGAGCGCCCCGCCAATCGCTTGCTCGCGCTCGGCAAGCTCCTCTTCATGGCTGTCAAGGTTAACCTTGCGCTGTGCCAACTCTCCCTCCTGCGCAGATAGCTTCTCAGCAGCAAGCCGCTGCTGCTCTTCAACCTCAGCCTTCGCGAGGAGGAAGGCTTTCCTCTCCTCGGCGACTTGCTCCCGCTCCTCTGCCAAGCTCCGGAGAGTTTCCAGCCTAAGACCCCGGAGCTCCTCCGCGCGCTTCTCGATGTCGACTCCCGCCCTCGCGGCGAGTGCTTCTCGGGATGCCAGCTTGGTTTGTCGGGCGCGGTAGAGCGACAGCAGCTTCCGCAGTAGCCGCTCCTCCTCAGACTCGCCGCTGCTGCTGCTTGGCGCATCGACCAGCGCCAGCCCAGCGGAGGCGAGCACCTCCTCGTCAAAAGCTTCTCCTTCGACCGGCGCCCTGGAGCTTGACGCCCAGGGAAGCTTGATGAAGATACCGTCGCCGGCCTTCAAGTAGGCGCCGGGCTGGGGCTCTTCGGAGCCTGGCTCCGCGGCAGCGGCGAAGGGATCGGCGGTGGGCGCAGCGCCTGGCGCTCCTGCGGCCTCAGGGCCGTCAGTACGATCGCCCGACCCCTCGCCAGCTTCTGCGGCGGCGGCCTTGGCGGCCTCTTCGCCGGCGGGCTCATCAGCACCGGCCCCTTCTTCGTTGGTGGCGGCGTCGTTGCTGCCACGCGCGCCTTCCTCGCCGGCGTCCTCAGTCTCCATTAGCTCCGGAGCAGGTGGATCTGAAGAACGAAGAAGGGAGAAAAGTCAAGCAAAAATCCAGAAAAGGAATTCAGAAGAAGAAGAACCCAAGGGAAGATTTCAGGCAAGAAGATTACCTGTACTAGGATCCGCAATCGCGGTCTCAACCGCCGGAGGATCACTGGTGCCGTCCCTTGCCGGAGAACTGCCCCTTGCCGGAGAGTTCTCCCTTGCCGGAGAGCGCTCCCTTGCCGGGGACTCCTCCCTTGGCGGTGTAGTCGAAGCAGATGCCACTTCGGGGGCGGCTTCCGGGCCCTCCTGGTGAGGCTGTTCTGCTCCTACACAAATCAACAAGCAAGATATCAGTAGAGAAAAGAGCGCCCGTGCGCGCCCGACAGCAGGAAGTAAAACTACAAACTTACGCTGGGGGCTGCGCTGGGGGCTGCTTTAGGGAGTGGCTGCAAGGTCCGTCAAGGTGGTCTCAGACACACCCCCTCCTGACACGGTGGGATCATCCTTGATGACAATCACCGGGGCCTTGGCTCTCTTCGCCGCTCTCTGGGCCAACGTCCTGAAAAGGCATGGATTCAGATCGAAGCAAGTCAGATACAAGACAAAAGCAACAAGAATTGAAGAACTACAAGAGCACCAAAGAAACTTACTCTCCCTCTTCCTCGTCAGAGCTGAGCGTGGAGAGGTCGAAGTCCGGCTCTCCTCCAGTGCGGCGAGGCGGAGGAGAAGGTTCCCTTGCCCGCTTGGCAGGGGCGGTAGCGGTGGACCGGGAAGATCCCGCTCTAGTTGCCGCAGCAGCGTGAGGCGCTCCCGCGGCAACAGTACTTGCCGCGGTAGAGCGTGTCGCACGGCTCGGCAGCTGTTGGCTCGTTTGTCACCCCGCTACGTCCCCGGCCCTGCGGAGACGCCTTCTTGGTGCAGCTGGGGGCTCCACTTGCGGCACGGTATCTGAAGATTCGGGCCCGACAAGGTCTCCCTCGACGGGCTCGCTCGGTTTGTCTTCAGGACCGGCAAGCTCTTCCTCGCCGACAAACTCCTCGTGCTCAGCAACGCTTGCCACCTCTTCTGCCTCTGCCTCCTCTACGGTGAAACCGAACGCGCCCGCGGCAGCTGCTGCCGCAGCCTCTTCCGCCCTAGTGGCGATGTGCTACAGCTCAGCGTCAGTAGTGTCGCGGGTGAGGCTCTTCTGTTCGTCGGCGCGGACCGGCACTTCTACCAAGTCGTCGAAGAACGCTTGTACGACGTCATCCGCAGGTTCTTGCCAAGTTGGGGTGATTCCGTGCGAATCGCACAACGACATCATCGCGCGGATCCGGTCAAGCGACGAATTGTTGCACAGCGGGACGATGCTCCTCGGCAGCGTGAATGGATGTTGGGGATCTCGTTTAAACAACTCCAGGAGCATCGCATCCAGCTCCAGGACGGTGAAGTTGAAGTTGAGGCCCGGGCGCAGCCTCATGATATCCGCCGAGTTCTTGAACTCCCAGGCGGGTCTCCCCCTCTCCTGCAGGGTGGCGATGCAGCGGCAAAGGAAATCTACGCCGACAGTGCCTACAGTGAGCCCGGCAAGCCTAAGGCGAAGGATTCGGGTGACGGTAATCTTTAGCCTGTCGTCCTCCGGGGCCACATTGCTCCAATCATTACCACACACTATTGGGGCTTGGCGCAGGGCAGTGAACGGCTGCGGGTTCTCCTCGACGATCCAGCACCACTCCGCTCTCCACTCCTCCCACTTGCTGCGGAGCTCGCCCTCCAGATACGCCTCCTTCTTGCCGACTCTCGAGATCCAGGCGATCCCTCCGGCAAGCGGCTCTCCTCTCTCGACCCGAGGCATGAAGAAATGGCGGAAAAGGGCTACATTTGGGTGGACTCCGACAAAGTTTTCACACAAATGTGCGAAAACTGCCATGGTCAGGACGGCGTTAGGGGTGAAATCAAGGAGGCGGAACCCGTATGTGTTCATGACGTCGCAGAAGAAATCAGAAAAGGGCGGGCAGAGCCCGCAATAGAAGAACAATGTGAAGAACGGGTACCCGCTTGGAGCCAGTGCCGAGGCTGCAGCCAGGAGTACCCTCGTGTGCGGATGCGCACGCGTCTCCGTCGACCAGAAGAGGTAGTAGTACTCCCTCAGCTCCTGCGCACCGAGCTGAGGGGGGAAGAGGGCCCGCTCCTTCCGCAGAGCCGCGAGCCGCTGCGCCTCGGCCGACTTCACGCCCTTCCCCTTGTCGGCTTTTGGAGCCATGGCGGAGGTGGTGGGGGAGATCAGCGGCGTGGGTGATGCTGGTGGCAATGGGGGGCGGGGTGCTGCTCTTTTTCTGCTTCGAGAAGAGGAGGGGAGCGGCGGAGATTTCTGGAGTTGGAGCAACAAACGGCGAGATGGACGAACTGCCCCTGTTTCCTCTGCTTATAAAGAGGGAGGGGCGGATGTTTCGCCCTTCCGAATAAAGAAACCACGCACGATCTCTCCCACGACGCCGCATTCGACGCGTGCCCTTAGGGAGGGCGCGGTAGATACGGAGCTAGATTCGGCGTAACCCAGGCTGCGTGTGCCCGTGCCCTGTTTTGGGCCTGGCCCAACAGCGCTCGGCACCGTGTGTGGCCCAGGCCCGGGGGCTCCTATCGGTGTACTAGAGTAGGGGTACCCTAGTATCCCGAACTTGTGCACGGGCAGTTGCAGTGCCCCGCGGCAAGGCTTGCCGGGCGACCGCCAAGGTCCTCCGTGGTTCCCTTGGAGCCATTCAAGAACAAAGTATTTAAGCTCAGGAGACAAGGCCCCGGCAAGAGGAGCTTGCCGGGAAGGCCAACCAAGGCAGCCCAAGGAACTTGCCGCGATGCACCACGCGTCCCGGCAAGGCAACAAGGCCCCGGCAAGAGGAGCTTGCCAGGAAGACCAACCAAGGCATCTCGAGGCCCGGTGAGCGACAAGCTTCCGGACCCGACAAGACAACGGCCGCGGCAAGGCGCTTGCCGCGGCAGGCGGCCACCCTGTACCCACGCTCCAGCACATCCACCAACGTGTCGCTTTGGGGGCCTTTCCAGGCGCGCGTGGCGGAAGGCTGTGCAGCCAGCAGTGCGCGGTGGCATGCGGAGCTGACAAGACTGCCATCGTGGCGAGCGGTGGCGTCCCTGACGGTACCTTTCTGCACTGTTTGGGCGACATAGACGGGCATTTAATGCCCTTGTCCCCTGCCGTCAGGGTTAGGTAGGATGCACTGTACAGGTAGCTGTACCAACCACCTCTCTGTTTATAATTTTACCCTTCTCTGCGTTGCCACCTGTCGGTGACCCCTTTAGCGTATAAAAGGAGGCCCATGCGCAACGTAGAGGGGGTTCGACTCCTTCGTAAGCCAGAAAACACTTAGCTCTCTCGAGCAAGAACAGAATACAATCAGACAAGCAGCAGTAGGAGTATTATCTCTCCGGAGAGCTCCGAAGCTGGGTAAACTGCTCGTGTGCTCCGCCTCGATCCGCTCTTCATGCGATCTCCGCCCCCCGCCGAACCGAAAGGGGCCACGGTCCGCCGGCCCCATAGGTGTTCGCGGATCAGTTTCCCCGACAGCCGCACTTGTGAAAGTGTTCGGACTTATCACACCATATTTTGGGGTACTTAAGCCCCTGGTGTATTTGGCCGTACCAAAGCATACGGGTGCAACATGTCGTAAGTGAACATATATAGATAGAAAAAGGAATGCAATAATAGGCAAAAATCTATGCATTTGTTTATTCAAAAAAGCTGCGGTAAAAGCAGAACGATACAAATAGTGCGATAAGCAAGGGACGAGACTATTTGACATGTCGCCCTCCAGGAGCGAGCTGTGTGATGATGCGTAAAACAAGTATACTGCTTGTTATAGAGACCACCTGGACACTCGACGCAGCTTTCTACTTCCCTGGCTGTTGCATCGTGTGTTCGGCGATTCTACTGCCGGACAGGGCTTCTTGAGAAAGGAGTCCTGAAAGTAAGAAAAAAAAGAATGACACAATTGGGAGCCCCTGGTGCGGTTAAGCCGCATTCTTGGCCTGCCGTGGTCGTGCCCCTCCCCCTATGCCCATGGTATTTCCAGAGCGTAATTATGTACGCGTAGTACTAGTTTCACAATTTCGCGAGGGGTGGGGTTGGGGCCGTATTGCTACATGTGCTCGGGACGTGCCAGGCGGTCTTGTTGTTGGTTACTCCGGGAGCACTTGACGGTGTCCGGGGGTTTAATAGCCGGACTCGAGAATTGCCTTAAGAGGCTGCTTTGTACTTCCGCCGCGAGAGCCGCCGTATGCTCCTTCGTTCGGAGAGAGCGTTCGGTGTTTCCGTTGACCGTGATGACTCCTCGAGGGCCTGGCATCTTGAGCTTGAGGTATGCGTAGTGCGGCACCGCATTGAATTTTGCAAATGCGGTTCGTCCAAGCAGTGCATGATAGCCGCTGTGGAACGGGACTATGTCAAAGATTAACTCCTCGCTTTAGAAGTTATCCGGGGATCCGAAGACCACTTCAAGTGTAACTGAGCTTGTACAGTTGGCCTCTGCACCTGGTATGACGCCTTTAAAGGTCGTCTTTGTGGGTTTAATCCTTGAGGGGTCTATGCCCATTTTGCGCACTTGATCCTGAGAAAGCAGGTTCAGGCTGGTGCCGTCGTCCATCGGGACTCTAGTGAGGTGAAATCCGTCAATGATTGGGTCTAGAACCAATGCGGCGAATCTGCCATGGCGGATGCTAGTGGGGTGGTCCCTTCGATCAAAAGTGATCGGGTAGGAGGACCATGGATTGAACTTTGGGGCGACTGGCTCCATCGCATATACGTCCCGTAGTGCATGCTTCCACTCCCTTTTGGGTATGTGGGTTGCGTATATCATGTTCACCGTCCGCACTTGTGGGGGAAAGCCCTTCTGTCCTCTATTGTTTGGCGGCCGGGGCTCCTCCTCGTCATCGCTATGCAGCCCCTTGTCATTGTTTTCGGCAGCTAGCTTGCCTGCCTGCTTGAACACCCTACAATCCCTGTTGGTGTGGTTGGCTGGTTTTTCGGGGGTGTCGTGTATCTGGCACGAGTGATCGAGTATTCGGTCCAAATTGGACGGGCCCGGAGTATTTCTTTTGAATGGCTTTTTCCGCTGACCGGGTTTAGAGCCTCTGAATCCGGCATTGACTGCCGTATCTTTGGCATTATCACCATTAATGTGGCGCTTGTGCTTGTTGCGACGCGACCTCCCGTTGCTGTCCTTGGTATCCGAATTACCAGGCCTCTTGGTCATGTTGTTACTACGAGCTAGCCAGCTATCCTCTCCCGCGCAAAAGCGAGTCATGAGTGTTGTGAGGGCTGCCATGGATTTCGGCTTTTCCTGTCCTAAGTGCCGGGCAAGCCACTCGTCGCGGATGTTATGTTTGAAGGCTGCAAGGGCCTCTACATCCGGACAGTCGACGATTTGATTTTTCTTGGTTAGGAACCGTGTCTAGAATTGTCTGGCCGATTCTTCTAGCTGCTGAATTATGTGGCTTAGGTCATCGGCGTCTGCTGGTCGCACATAGGTGCCCTAGAAGTTGTCGAGGAATGCGGCTTCCAGGTCTTCCCAACAACTGATTGGCTCTGCTGGCAAGCTGTTAAGCCAATGCCGCGCTGGTCCTTTAAGGTTGAGTGGGAGGTATTGATGGCGTGTAGATCATCACCGCGGGCCATGTGGATATGGAGGAGATAGTCCTCGATCCAGACCGCAGGATCTGTTGTGCCATCGTATGATTCAATGTTTACGGGTTTGAAACCCTCAGGGATTTGATGATCCATTACTTCGTCTGTGAAGCATAGTGGGTGTGCGGCGCCTCTGTATTGGGCTATATCACGATGCAGCTCAAATGAGCTTTGTCTACTGTGTTCGGCCCGACCGGAATTGCCATATCCGGCGTGACAATTATCATCACATATCGTGGGGCGCCCACGCGATCCGTAGATCGATCTTGTTTGCCTTGCCTTGTCCTCCAACATATACCACAGGTCTGGCGCATTCTCCCGCGTCTTGGTATTTTTTGAGCGGCGCCAGGGTGCGGTTTGAGTGGAGGGCCGAGGGGCCACTCTGTCGCGGCCATGAGGTGGACGGTCTGCCGCATCCTGCGCTGGTGATGTAGGTTTGAGTGCTTCCTCCTCTAATCGGGGTAGCAGCCTGCGTTTTGGGTAGCTCTTGGAGGGGCGTTCGAGTTCGTACTCTTCGGCCGCAAGGACTTCGGTCCATCTGTCAGCTAGCAAATCTTGATCAGCTCTAAGCTGTTGCTGCATTTTCTTGAGGCTGCTTGCGGTGGCCATAAGCCTGTGTTTGAAACGCTCCTGTTCGACGGGATCCTCAGGCACGACAAATTCGTCATCATCGAGGCTTGCCTCGTCTTCGGAGGGAGGCATATAATTATCGTCCTCTACCTCTCTGTCTGGCGCTCTCTCATGAGGGCCAGTTTCTCCGTCCTCCCGCACTGAATCCTGCTGGAGGGAGTTGTCTTCGGCACGGTCCGGGGTGTTATTGTCTCCTGTGCCGGAATCACCATTTTTGCTGTGGCAGGACTTAAAGCGGCGCCGCTAACGCCGTCGCTTAGGATGTTTCTTGGAGGGGTCATCCTCCGTTGTTCGATCGCCATTCCCATCTTTTGGGATGTCCACCATGTAAATGTCGTATGACGAGGTGGCCTTCCAGTGCCCTGTAGGCGCTGGTTCTTGGTCGTCTCCTGCATCGTCGTCCATACCTTCGATGTCTTCGGAGTCGAAGTCGAGCATGTCGGTTAAGTCATCGACAGTGGCTACGAAGTGGGTGGTGGGTGGGTTTTGAATTTCGTCGTCCGCATCCCAACCTTCCTCACCATAGTCCGGCCAGGGCTCTCCTGATAAAGAGAGAGACTTTAGCGAATTCAGGATGTCGCCAAAGGGCAAGTGCTGAAAGATGTCCGTAGGAGTGAACTCCATGATCGGCACCCAATCGGATTCGATTGGCAGGGGCGCGGGAGGTTCGGAGTCCGGAGAGGAGTCCGGCACCTTGGAGTCACGAGCTTCGCAAAGGACAGGGTTGGTGTTCGGCTCAATTGCCGTAGAGATCGCAGCCCCCGAGGCGGTGTCTAGCCACCGTCCTCGATCGATGCAGTCGGCTCCGAGCTAAGGGTCGGAGCGGACATTAGTGCAGCCTCCAGGGCACTGTTCGGCGGCAGAGCTAGATCATGCCCATCGTGACAGTGCGGCGCGCTTGGCTGTGGCTCGAACCCGTCGAAGATAAAGTCTCCGCGGACGTTAGCCGTGTAGTTCAAACTTCCAAATCTGACCTGATGGCCAGGGGCGTAGCTTTCAATCTGCTCCAGATGGCCAAGCGAATTGGCCCGTAGTGCAAAGCCTCCGAATACGAAGATCTGTCCGGGGAGAAAAGTCTCACCCAGGACCGCATCGTCGTGGATGATCGAAGTAGCCATCGGGCCTAAAGATGACGACACAGAGGAACTCTCAATGAAAGCACCAATGTCGGTGTCAAAACCGGCGGATCTCGGGTAGGGGGTCCCGGACTGTGCGTCTAGGCGGATGGTAACAGGAGACAAGGGACACGATGTTTTTACCCAGGTTCGGGCCCTCTCGATGGAGGTAAAACCCTACTCCTGCTTGATTGATATTGATGATATGGCTAGTACAAGAGTAGATCTACCACGAGATCAGAGAGGCTAAACCCTAGAAGCTAGCCTATGGTATGATTGTTGTTCGTCCTACGGACTAAAACCCTCCGGTTTATATAGGCACCAAAGAGGGTTAGGGTTACACAGAGTCGGTTACAATGGTAAGAGATCTACATATCCGTATCGCCAAGCTTGCCTTCCACGCCAAGGAAAGTCCCATCCGGACACGGGACGAAGTCTTCAATCTTGTATCTTCATAGTCCAGGAGTCCGGCCAAAGATGATAGTTCGGCTATCCGGACACCCCCTAATCCAGGACTCCCTCAGCGAGAGAGTGTGAAGAGAGGAACTACAAGCGCTGAGGCTCCAGCGGGAGAGGGCGAGAGAGTGTGAAGAGAGCAACTACAAGCGCTGAGGCTCCAGCGTGTATATATATACTGGAGAGATAGTGTGATGCGTGCAAACCCTAGAAAACATTTTGACCAGTCAAAGAATCCTCCTGGCAAATTTTTTTCTCAAGTGTAGTTATCGAACCCAAGACCTCAAGTTTGATGAGCGAACAGGCTAACCAGCTACACAACCCTCCCGTTATGTTCAACGAGAGGAAAATAACCTTTTATACTTTCCTGCATTCGTGTGACAAGCATGCCGTGTTTTTTTTTGTGTGTGTGGGAGTCATTGGGATTCCAATCATAATCGTGTCATGTGGCTTTGGTGGTAAGACTATCCACAGTGGTGTAGAAATAATGCAGCCTTAGTCACCTTACCTCTCTGCACGTAGTACGTTGGGTCCCACCAGTCAGAGGGTGAAACAAACAAATTAATAAGAAAAATTAAAAGCGCCAGCGGTGTATCTTACTACCTCACACATCTCGCTACTGCTCGGGAACACTGTCCAATTTATCCCTCTGTACGCTCACGTACTATTTTAAGTGAATCCTTATTATAACATGCACACAAATTTTGGGCACTTGTATTCTACTTAAGTCAGTGTGCCATCGTATCTCGTATACTTACTACTCCCTCCGTCTAGGTGTAATAAGTCACGTTAGAAGGTGCAACGGGACCAAGGTGCGTGTGTGTGTTTAACAGCATGTGTGTGTTAGAGAGTGCGACAGATCGACCTACTCCTACAGAGAATGGTGTGTAGTGTACGATTTTAGCCACGAGAGTTGGTGCATCCTCTCATTTCCGGGCGTGTCCGTTAGGGACATGCGAACAGCTGCCACGCCTGCTCCTGACCAGCCTAGCCCACCCAAAGCCCCTCCATCGCCCGCGCGCACTTCCCGCCCGAAACGGTCAGCGTCGCTCCAAAGAATCGGTGCCGCATTCATGCCCGGGCAGAGCGGACGCGACCTCTCACTGGCGCAAGAGTGATGGTTGCTTCGTCCGTCCAACTTACTGCTAGGTCTATGTGATTTGACGGCTCATTGGTTTTTATTACTGAGGTGGTAGGACTGCTGGATGTCCCACACTTTTAGTGAAAGGAGGTAGTAGATTACAATTTTCTCCATTCTTATAGCGGAGGAGTGCAAGAGCAGTGAAAACACACAGGCTCAGTGATTACATGGCCCACCTCACACTATCACCGTGCGACACCTAACTCTTTACATAGTACTCCCTCTGTTCCTAAATATTATTAGATGAGTCCCCGCGTGTTGCCGCGGAACAACGGTATATCTCTCTGTGCAAAATTATCGATTTCATAGAACTAAAAAAAACTCTATAACTGCATGACAAATGTGGTAGCCAAACTAAATAAACTCCCATTATCATTTAGATCATCCCATGTAAGGAAAAAAGATCAGCCAACTCCTACTGCATAATGGGATTATATTTTTCTTTTTGACATGTTAATGGGACTTAAAGGCTCACTTACATGCATGCTACCGGTGCATTCTTGCATGCAGACATGTTGATGTGATTTAAAACCCACTCACATGCATGTGCCACGATATTTCTGCATGCTTGCATGTGGCTTACTGCGGAGCCTCTCAATGTCTAGATCAGACGGCTATTATGGACTAATTTATTTCATCTAACGGCTACATCAATTTTGATGATGTGGCTCAAGGAGAGGATAGAGAATTCCTAGTAGTGGGGGCTAGCTATTACTAGTAGATAAGTCTTTGTAGAGATTCCACTAGGTGAACTACATAGGGAACAAAATGAATGAATCTACACTTAAAATGCATCTATATACATCCGCATGTGGTTCATGGTGAAATCTCTACAAAGACTTATATTTAGGAACGGAGGAAGTACTAGTATAGTACTAGTATGTACTGTAATTTATCAGCGAGATAAATTTGTACAATGCTATGAAGCTTCCAGCTCCTGTTACATGTATCTTGCGTCCAAGGTTACCCGTTGCAACATTTCATCAAATACAAAGGAGACTAACATGCATGCTATTGCATCTCAATGATTGACAGATCATAGCAAATATGTACTCCCTCCGTTCCAAAATAAGTGTCTCAACTTTGTGCAAACTTTAGTACAAAGTTGTACTACTACTAAAGTTGACACTTATTTTGGAACAGAGGCAGCTAAAGAAAAAAATGATCCATGCAGTCCCTAGCCCTTGAACCATGAACCCTGACCTGACTTCAATTTGCTGGCAACATTCGAGCTTCCTAATAAATGAAGTTTGCAACCTTTTGACCATCGGATCATTTTGTGCAGTTTCACCGAAATCGAGATGAGCATCACCGTGGCAAAGAAATTGAAGAAGCGTGATTAGAATAAGATTACTGGGACTAGTTGATGAGACATAAACTCATCACAAATATAGTACGTAGAAGCCAGTAGAGGTATCAGGTATGTGCGGGGCAAAGAAGTAGAGAAATATCCACAGGGAGTGATGTGGGCAGCTGGATCAGTGGTGCATGCTGGCTATAAAGGGAGTTGAACCTGAGGGACGTAGCTCCACCTTGAGGAGGGCGGCGGGAGGCGGCAACTGCCCACGTCACGGCAGTGAGCAAGGGACGAAGGCAACCTCACCGGCTTTATGAGAGAGAACAGCGGGGACCCCTGATCGGGACGTGCCGACAGTGGGTTTTCATCGTCGGCGACGGTCACCGCATCTACACTAAGCATCCACCCCTTCCCTAAGCGGACATGATCTGCCGGGATGTTAGAGATGTGGCCACAGTCGTTTTGTGCGAGAGAGTGTGAAGAGAGCAACCCAGCAAGCAACCGTGTAGGCTGGCCCGTCCTGACTATGTATATTATGGAGCGGTTTCCTTTTCTCTCCATATGAACCTATCATATTGCATATGTTCCACTGAAGAAAAAAAACTTTATTTATAAATGACGCGGCACCTACTACTCGTTCTCCTATAACCTTGCGCTTGGCATCTCCAAAATATTAACCTTACGATTGGCTCTTCGCCTCTTCGGGAAGTCGAGCAATAATGGTAGTGCAGTATATATCGTTCTAGCTATATGAGACCGAATGAATTGCTGCACGTCCACCATGTGGGCGAGGGTCGAGGGGCGAGGGAGAGTGCTACTACATATGGAGCAAAATGAGTGAATGTACACTCTAAAATACGTCTATATACATCAGTGTTTGGAGTATGTACTAGTATTTCATATTGAAATCTACTAAAGGACATATATATTCCAAACAATATGATATAATCTCTATAACCAAGGTAGTAGCGACGAGGAGTAAACGGAGGGAGTAGTAAATTTTTCTCCTCGTCCTGCGAGCCACCGAGCGCATTGGCGAGGGAGCGGGCTTAAGGCGGAGCAAGCTTCACCTCATCCTGCGAGCCACCGCGCCCGTGGGCGGGGGAGACGGCGTACTAAGCAAGCTTGTCCTCGTTCTGCGAGTGGACGGGACACATCAAAAGTACTCCAGTGTATAGAGCCTTGCCTCTAAGGTAGGCCCCACATGGTTTGCCTCTTTTTTTAATTTAACATAACGCGTCAAGTCGCAATTTGTTTGTTCACCCGTGGTAGATGATCCTCCCTCGACCAAGTGGACAACCAGTACACGTGCCAAATTACCACGTGGGCTGCCTTTTTCGTACAGAAATGAGCTCCACCGTGTACCCGCGCGGGTGTGGTTGGGAAAGAGACGGGAGTACGTGCACCATGCATGCACCTCTTCTCTTCGTGCACGTCCCCCACCTATGTGGGTGTGTGTGAGAGATACAAACCGCGTTCGTGAGTGTTTTTTGTTTTGGGGTGGGGGTGGGGTGGGGGGTTGATTTCGTGAATTATTTGTGGGAATATGTGTCGATGACATCTCAAGCAAATTTTTCAATGCAATGTGTGTGAAATGGAGGCCTATCCATATCATACATAGAGGGTCGGGCAATCCACGAGAAGAGAGGGAGGGGTCATAGCTATCGATAGAGTCGAAGAGAGGATCAGGTGGGTGGGTGCGAGATCGATGAAGAGAGCCATCGAAACTGTGTGTGTGTGCAAGTCAAAGATATAGGGCGACTGGCTTACCGAAATGTTAGAGGGCACATGTCAAGTTTTTGTGTGGCAGGGAGACATGACTAGAGCACTTGATGTATCGATGTGTGTGGGGGGGAGGGGTGGGGGGAGGGGTAGGCAGAGGCCTAACTATAGAGGTAGAACGACTCATATATGTGTTGAGAAGGAGAGACCCAGCTATGTCTTGAGGGATATCGGTCGACATCCATACATAACTAAAGGACGGGAAATATGATGGGACAGAGAGAGAGAGAGAGGAGAGAGAGAGAGAGAGGGAGAGGGAGGGAGAGGGGTAGAGTGCTGGATGGGTGATGGAGTTGCTTCTCAGAGATGTTGGGAGAGGCCTACTAGACAAACTGAGGGTGGAACTGCAATGTTATCAATAAGAGTGGGGATGTGTTTCTGTGTGTGCCTGTGCATGATAGATCTGTCGGGACGCATCCATGGATGATGAAGGGGAACCATGTGTTTGGTAAGCAAACCTAACTAGATCGGTAGATCAATTGTTGTTTGTCGGAGGAGGGAGAGACACGACTAATGAGGTAGATCGATCGACGTGTGGGTAAAAATGAGTTATAAGGACCTAGCTAGATATATGTATAGCGAGAGATCGGTCGGTGTACGTCCATTTGTTAGAGGCAAATAAGGCCCAGCGAGACGGATAGATAGAGATAATGGAGCTAGGAGGTGGTGCGAGAGGCCCAACTACTAGCTAGATAGGGGGAGGAGTGTGTGGTTGTGAGATCGATGAAAAGAGGGGCAAGAGTTTACACGTGTGTCTGACCGTATGAGAGACACGAGCAAGGACACATTAAGGAGGAGATTGAAGCTATGTGTGTATGCTGTAGGCAGGCATCGCTAGAGAGGTTTATCGATCGGTGTGTGTCGGAAAGGACTTGTGGAGACTCTGGGAGAATGACCTAAAGTAAAAAATGAATGTGCCCGGTGGATAGAATGCCAAGGGAGGGGGAGGGCGAGGAGGGCGTGTGCATGCACGAGAGAAAGTTAGTGGTAGCTACAAAGGTTAGAGGATTGTGTGGGTGTAAGAGACTAACAAAGATCATAATTTGATATGAAAGCGTATTCATATATTTGAATAGGAGATCATAGTGTTTTAAACATTGCATGCATGAATATAGCGGTGATACACGTGTTGTGCACATGTTATACCATAATGTGATAATGCATGGCGTTTGCAACTCACAGCTAAATGCCGGACAATCTAAACCATACTATACATCAAACAATCTCACATTTTATTTGAATTTGTGATAATGTGCGGCGTTTGCAGCTTACAACTAAATATCGAGCAATCTAAACAACACTATATATCGAACATTCTCACATTTTATTTGAATTTGTGGTAATGTGTGGTGTTTGCAACTCCCATCTAAATACTTGTAGGCGTAGGGGGCGGGGCACCATACATAATGTGATAAACACATTATACATATGAGACATGGTTTAGATTATGAAGATCTAGCTAGAGCTAGAAATGTAATGTGATTTGAAATCAAAATAAAGTGGATTCAAAAATCTAGTTCGAGTTCATATAGTACACATAGTTCATATGTAACTCAAGACTAATCATGTGGTGTGCTGTGAAGATAATACACAAACGATGGTTTAATTTGACAATAATGATGATTGTAGATCTTATTAAAACAGAGAAACGAATTCAAATGCTTTGACTTCACAACAATCATTACTTTAGATCTTATTCAAATTTAGTTCATATTGAAGCGGTAGTATATACGTTTGGAATGCACTAAAACGCTCATTTGAGTAGTAGGTTGCATGCAATATACACGTAGCGAAATATTTTAATTGAACATAACATGAATTCAAAGTTTTGAATGACATTTGTAGTGCACATTGATTTGGTATAGTACACGTTAGGCTTGTCCGGAAATTTCAACCCGCGCCTTGTTAGCCCGAAATATTTAAGATATATCTTTGTCTCGTTGTGCTCCGACAACTCCCTCCATCTGAACCCGCACCTTGCTATTCCGAAATTACAAGGCGCGTGAAAACTCCCACCTCCTGTGAAATCCCAACACGCGAAATGCCCGTGGTACCCCTGAACCGAAAGAACCACCTCAAATCGGTGTGTGGGGGGGTACTTTTGTAACATACCCCACATTTCGGACAAGCGCGTCTCTAAGCCATGGTTCCCCACTGCCATCCCATCCGCCCACCCATTCGTACACCGAGGCCGCGAAAACTCGCGACGAAACCCCACACCCTGCTCCGTCCGCCACCCAGCCGGAGCCTCTTCCCTGACGATGTCGTCCACAACAACACCTCGACATCCCTCATCCACTATACCGGATGAGGATCCATCGTCGATCTCATCGTCCCGCCGGTTCAGCCACCCCGTCCTCCACCTCCATGGAGTTGCCCCAACATTACCCTCGTCTTTCGTGCCACCTCCTTTCCCACACCGCCGTCTTCACCTGCACCACCGGAAGAGCATCATCATCACCGTTTCCTCGGATGAAGCTACGGCCTAATCGGCGCCACCAAAGAGGTTGTACACTAATCGCCGCATTTTCTTCTTGATTCGATCTCACGGTGCTGTCGGCACTCGGTCCTAAGCCGACACGGCCCGACTCCATCCACGGCGGCATCGCCGGCCACTTCCTCCATGGCGTCACTCCCTCGGCGGCGACGTCCACATCAGTAGGAGCTGCTACTGCTCTGCTCTTGCTCTTGGTCCCCTGCCTGGTCTGCTCTTGCTATTGCTCTTGCTCGCACTGCTCCTCTCGCTCTTGCTCTTGCTTGCGATTCTGCTCCGATTTGGATACACTTCAGTCGACTGAATCGATTTTTGGGTCAGGCGATTTTCAAGGGGTGGGCTCGCCGGGGTGAAGGAAGAACCAGCCGCAGCAGGGAGGGGGCTCGCCGGAGAGGTACCCCACTATCTATCTTAGGGTTCAGGATGGGGGCGGTGGTCGCCGGCGGTGGCGGTGCGTTGGCGTGGGAATCGCCGGAGAAAAAGCTCGGCACGGGGGGGCCTAGAGGGATGGCCGGGGCAGCGGCGGACAGGCGGTGGGGAGTGTTTTCGGGGAGGGCGGGGCGGGGCACCGCTGGCCACGGGCGGCGGGGGGCTGCTGTTTGGCCGGTGGTGGCTGGCGGCTCAGGGGGGTGGAGGTTGAAGATGAACCGCATGCCCTTGATTTCGTATCCAACGGCTGCAAAATTGACTGACCTGAGATGAAAAAGTCAGTCGACCGACGTGTAGCCTCACCTTGCTAGTGCGTGCAGTTTCGACAACAAAATTCAGTTTCGACGGCAGAATTCAATTTCGACAGTTAAGTTCAGTTTCGACAGTTAAGTTCAGAGATGAGCGGCTGATGTATTTTACATCTAGCACTTTGTAGTTATGTATTTTACGTCATGTATTGGAGATGGTATTAGAATTCCACTCAGGTTAACGTTGTTCGTTGTCTCTCTTGTCCTGCTTCAGCCTCGGCGTCGTCCAACTCACCGGAGCTGCTCCAATGACGAAACCCTCCATCACAGCGGAGCAATACCTCGGGCTCCATCTCCAGACGCCTAAGATCTTCTTCCCCTCCTCCAACAGCAAAGTCAGCCGAAGCATCCTCACCGGCCAACCCAATCACGCTGAGATCGACATGGCTTCGCCAAAGAGGTTGTACACTTGTTGCATCTCTTTTTTACTCTACATGTTATATATATTGCCCATTGAGCACACGGATTTGTTCCTTTAGTGTCTCCTTGAAAGAAAAATAATAGGAATTTTAATTTTCACTTGTCCTCCTTTTCAAATTCCTATTCATGAAGCACAAGACTAATAGATAGTAGCATAATAGCATTATAACCGTACATTTTCTTGTGGTTTGACTTAATCTCACCATGCTTCTTTGCATCCTGTGATCTTCCAATTGTTGTGAATCAAACACCCAGATTGGCAGAAATCCTGTGTTTTTAAATTCTCTGTTTTGCACGTGCATTCCTATCCTATTCCTGTCTATTTCCCATCCCTGCATTGCTGGAATCCTCCAATTCAAACGAGCCCTTACAGAATTACTTCTCTTACAGATAGTTGTCAAACAAAACCTTGCGTGGTTTGTCCCGCTCCTGCTGCACCGTCGTCCACCCCAACTCAGCTGCTCCAACGACAGAAGGGTCCAGCATAGCAGGGATCTGGCCTCCAGACTGTCTTTCGCCGCCTCAGATCTTCTTCCCCGCCACTGGCAGCCTTGAAAACTGCATTACCATCATCAACCGAGCAGATGACCTCGAGGACTACACGGGTCCGCAAGAGAGGTCGCACTCTTTCGTGTCTGCTTACGTTATGCATCGCTTAATATTACATGCTAATTTATCGTCCTGTTCATTGATTAGACTCTGAGTCAGCTCCAAACTAATGGTCAAACTTGAGTTTTTAAATGGTTGTGGGGTACATATCGGGGCCGCTATCAATAGTATCTATCTACTATCTGGTTAATCTCCGGTGTCTACTATGAGTTTCATGTTGGGTGGGAAACAAAATAAAGAAGCCATTATCTGTATTTTTTAACTGAAGCCATTATCTGCCTGCTATTATTGATTTTGGGTCTATCCACAGGTTGCTACCATCACTCTGGATTTCTGCATGCACTGCTTACATAATCTCACTATGTTTTATTACTATGCATGATAGTTATTGTAAACAATGGAATTGAACATGTAGAGCAGAAGATACGAGCCTTGTGTATCAATAAAATTTCATGCAGACGTTGCTCCATGGTAGGCGCAAAGGCAGCCCCCCCCATGCATTTCGGATTGTAATCGAGAGGAAGATATCTGTTCCGAGGGGGATTCGGAAGGAGAAGACAACTCCTATTTACCCCCTAAGGTCTTCGCTCTAACTTGGCATGCTGATGTTTGTTATATCATGCATATGGTGTCTTGCATTGCTTACTTTATACATCAAATATGTCATCTGCTTAGTTTAGACATCCTTTGTGCCAATGCCATCTGTTTAGTTTATTCACCGTTTCTGTGAATTATGCAACGCCATCTTGTTTAGCCAAGCATTATATATGTGAATTTTGCAGTGCCATCCTGCTTAGCCAGTCATCTTATATGTAAATTATATCAGGCCATCCTTTTTTTCGTTACATATTACATTTGTCAACAATGTTAGTACATTCAACTGATCTTTGTGTGCATCAACCATTTGACACGGTGATGGAAAATTCTGGAGTGAAAACAAGGTCTTCAGAGCAGACTATGCTATCTGACGAAGCGCATATCTCGCTGGTTATGGGTAGCTCCTCAGAGGAGGATTTAGAGACAGATGACCAGTCCTATTCCCCCCCCCCCCGAGGTGTATGCTCTAACTTGGCAGGGTTATGTTGCTCATATCATGCGTATGGTGTCTCGCATTGCTATGTCATTTGATTAGTTTAGACTTGCTTTGTGTGAATGCCACCTGTTCAGTGTCTAATTACCATATATGTGAATTATGCATTGCCATCTTGTTGCAAGACATTATATATGTGAATTATACAATGCTATCTTGTTGCAAAGGCATTATATATGTGAATTATGCAATGCCATGCATTTTAGCCAATCATCATGTATGTGAATTATATCATGCTATCATTTTTTTTGTATTACGTGTTCCATTTGTCGACAACATTTGTATATTCAAGTACTCTTACTGTGCATCAGCCATTTGAAGTGGTGATGGAAGTATCTGGAGTGAAAACAAGGTATTCAGAGCAGACAATGCTACCTGCTGAAGCAGACATCTTGCTGGTTACAGAGAGCTCCTCAGAGGAGGATTCAAAGACTGATGACCAGTCCTATTTCCCCCCTGAGGTCTATGCTCAAACTTGGCAGGGTTATATTACCCAAGTCATGCATGTTGTCTTGCATTACTTAGCTTTTACATCATATATGTATTGCCATCTGCTTACTTGCTTACTATATAAATCATATATTTGAATTATATCATGCCATCATGTTTACATAGTACATACACATCATCTATCTGAATTATGGCATGGCAACCCATTTAATAAAGACATCATATAGTTATATCATCTCATCCTGTTTAGTGCTTACAGTCATCTAGAATTATGGCATTCTATCCGTGAATGTATGTGAATTATGGCATGCCAACCTATTTAATAAACACATTATATAGTTATGTCATGTCATCCTGTTTACATAGTCTCATATTTTGAACCATGTCTTTCCATCTTTTTTAGTTAGCCATCATAATGTGAAATTGTGTCATGCTATCCTGTTTAGTTAGCCATCATATATGTGAAATTGTGTCATGCTATCCTGTTTGGTTAGACAACATAAATATGAATTATTTCATGCCCTTTTTTATTCCCCACTATCCATTACTGTCTATCATACAATGTCTATACTTTCAATTACTTTTCTTGTTTATCAGCCATTTGAATTGGAGAGGGTGATGGCAGTATCTAAGGGAGTAACAACACGGTCTTCAGAAAAGATAGTGCTACCAGTTGATGCAGATAGAACCACGGTTGTACTTGCCCAAGGACCAGATCCACCACACATAACCCAGACTCCCGCAGATTGTACCCCTACCCAGTTGGACAGAGAACCAGCTACACCCCTTCTAACCCCAACCCCGGCAGATATTAACCCAGTTCTAGTTGACACATCACCGTCTCCACCACAGAGCACCCAAACACGAGCAGTTAGTAAGGGTACTGCAGTGCCCAAAGCACGAGGACCACCACTCTGAATCCCAACTCAACTCTTAAAGGAGAAGAAGATTTGTTCTCAGGTCAGGTTCTGTAGCTATGGTTCATACTCCTTTGCTCTTGCATTACTGTATTTACTCATACCAACTATTTTCAAATTTGAAGGATGGAAATGAAACTCCAATGGCGCAACAGGTATGTTTTAAACCTATTTCTTTAACTGGTTTGCTGTTGTAACCTGCTCTGTGTTGATTTCAGTTTCGACTAAATAAACAGTTATGTTCTCATGTCATGCACATTACAAGTGTTGTTATTGCTCTATAGTTACCCACACTTATATTCTATCTATTCTTCTTTGTCTTGAACAAATATTATTTGAATTGTGTCTCTATCATGATTTGGCAACAAAAACTAGAATGATATAGACCATAAAGTGACCATGGTACATAAATATATGTTTGTTTCATGTTGTTATCCTGTCCACTTTACTACTGAACTCATTTACCAAAATGAGTTTCATATACAACATGGTAAGCATGTGATGTGTCTGCTTGTTTCACTTTTAGGATGTGGACAAAATATTGGAGAATAGTACCATATTATCCAATGGTAAAGAAAGTAATGCAGATAAGGTTCAAGATAGTGAGACATCCCTGTTGGTCTCCAAGAAAGCTGATAAAAACTATCTTGATGACAGTGAGGGAACCCAAAAGTCCTGTCTTGATGTAGTGTTCGAGTTACTGGCACAAGCTCTTCGAACTCGCTGCCTGAATCAGTTCGTCTTCTTGAGTCTCAACTTCAAGTTGAAAGACATCGATCAGATGTGCTGTGACAGGAAGCTGAAGGACTGAGGAAGTCCCTGCAGAATTCAGATGCATATTTTCAGGTGCAATAGCAAGCGCTGGAGGATTTAAGCGCCAAACAAGAGAAAGCTAATAAGCTTGCTAAGCATCTTGCCAGCATTATCGGTACCCAGGATATTGTTTCTTGAGATCTTATGAAGTGGTTTTAGTTCTGGATTTGTTTTGCATCGACGTTTATTTGCGCTGGTCGCCAACTTTGACAACCAGTGTATATGATATGCTGCTTTGTTCCCTATATTTGCACTGGTGGCGAACTTTGATGCCCAGTGGATGTAATATGTGTAATAGCCATGATAGCCTAGCGTTAGTTGCTTGCTTATTTATTTCCTTGTTGTCTTGTTTATTTGTTTGCTTGTAGTCATTGCAGTTGTTTTTCCGCGGTTTGCGAGTGGCTGCATAACCTACTTTTTAAAACTAGGCCACAATAACCATGGGCTAATATTTGCTGTAGTGACACTGGGCCTCCTACTGGCCGAAGAAACAGTGGGCCTTCGACGGGCCGTAGAATCAATGAGCCTCCGACGGGCCGTAGAAACAATGGGCCTTCTACGGGTCGTATCATCAATGGGCCTTATACGGGCCGTATGATCGATTGGCCAACCATGGGCCAAACAGACTGCATTATGGCCGTAAACGGGCTAGAGTTGGAATCGTCCGTTTATGGGCCGACCATAACAGGCCATCATTAATAGGCCGTATTTGATGACGATATGAAAACAGCCCAACGTATTAACGGACCACAAACGGGCCGACTGTAACTACGGGCTGAATTTGGCCCACAAGCAGAAAATGACAGTAACGGACCGTAAGTAAACGAATGCTGGAAATGAGCCCAAGAATAAATGGGCTCTGAGAAGGCCGAAAGATAACATGGGCTGGAAACGGCCCAACGGAATAACGAGCCGTTAATGGGTATAAAGTGATACACTGTTCATTACGGGCCAGTTTCACCACAGGCCGTTAATGGGTGTAAAGTGATACACTGTTCATTACGGGCCAGTTTCACCACGGACCATTAATAGGCCAAGAGTTACATAGGGCCTCATATGGGCCGAAAGACGTCATGGGCCATACATGCGCCAGAAGTGAAAACGGGCTGGAATCATATTGGATGGCCCATATGACGCTACTGGGCCTAATTCGGATAGGGCGTAACGGGGCTTGGGTTAGCGGGCTGTAAATGGGCTATATGTGAACAGGCTGCTAACAGGCTATCCATGGGCCGGCCTGCCACCTTTTGACCAAGTCAAACGGGCCGGCGTTTTCACAGGAATGGGCCTCTGTTGGGCCGTGCCACATGTCGACGTATCATAGGCGCCTTCCGTCCAATGAGTGGATGCCATCTGTCCCAACGATGAGCCGACACGTGTTTCCTCCAGCCAATGATGACTTTACACGTGGAAAATCTCCATTGGTCGGGGCTGTTAATGGGTTATTGGATCCAAAACCCGACCCGATAGCTTAACGGTGTTCCGTTACGGTGGATGCCACGTGTCGGTCACCCTTGACGAAAGCACCTCTATGACGCGCGATTTATCGTCATGGAAGTGGACACTTCCGTGATGATAATTTTGGTAATGTCATGGAACACTTTGATGACCCACAAGTGTAGGGGATCTATCGTGGTCCTTTTGATAAGTAAGAGTGTTTAACCCAACGAGGAGCAGAAGGAAATGATAAGCGGTTTTCAGTAAGGTTTTCTCTGCAAGCACTAAAATTGTAGGTGATAGATAGTTTTGTGATAAGATAAATAATAATGAGCAACAAGTAAATAAAGTAAATAAAGTGCAGCAAGGTGGCCCAATCCATTATGTAGCAAAGGATAAGCCTGGACAATTTCTAATAACGAGGAAGGAGCTCCCGAGGACACATTGGGAATTATCGTCAAGCTAGTTTTCATCACATTCATATGATTCGCGTTCGGTACTTTGATAATTTGATATGTGGGTGGACCAGTACTTGGGTACTGCCCTAACTTGGACAAGCATCCCACTTACGATTAACTCTTATTGCAAGCATTCGCAACTACAAAAAGGAGTATTAAGGTAAACCTAACCACATCATTAAGCGTATGGATCCATATCAGCCCCTAACGAAGCAATGCATAAACTAGGGTTTAAGCTTCTGTCACTCTAGCAACCAATCATCTACTTATTACTTCCCTATGCCTTCCTCTAGGCCCAAATAATGGTGAAGTGTCATGTAGTCGATGTTCACATAACACCACTAGAGGAAAAGACAACATACATCTCATCAAAATATCGAACGAATACCAAATTCACATGACTACTAATAGCAAGACTTTACCCATGTCCTCAGGAACAAACTTAACTACTCACAAAACCTATTCATGTTCATAATCATAGGAGTAATAATATGCATAAAGGATCTAAACATATGATCTTCCACCAAGTAAACCAATTAGCATCAACTACAAGGAGTAATCAACACTACTAGAAACCCATAGGTACCAATTTGTGATTTTGATACAAGATTGGATACAAGAGATGAACTAGGGTTTTGAGAGGAGATGGTGCTGGTGAAGATGTTGATGGAGATTGACCCCCTCCCTATGAGAGGATCGTTGGTGATGACATTGGTGATGATTTCCCCCTCCCGGTGGGAAGTGTCCCCGGTAGAACAGCTCCGCCAGAGCCGTAGATTGATTCCGCCAAGGTTCCGCCTCGTGGCGGCGGAGTTTCGTCCTGTAAGCTTGCCCACGATTTTTTCTAGGGTAAAAGTGATGATATAGCAGAAGATGGACGCCGGAGGCCCACCAGGGGGCCCAGGAGATAGGGGGCGCGCCCTATAGGGGGGGGGGGCCTTGTCTCCTGGACAGGGTGTGGGCCCACTTGCCTCTTTCTTTTGCTAAAAATTCTTATTAAATCCAAAAAGTTGTTTTGTGGAGTCTCAGGACTTTTGGAGCTGTGCAGAATAGGTTTCCAACGTTTGCTCCTTTTCCAGCCAGAATTCCAGCTGCCGGCATTCCCCCTCTTCATGGTAAACCTTGTAAAATAAGAGAGAATAGCCATAAGTATTGAGATATAGTGTTTAATAACAGCCCATAATGCAATAAATATTGATATAAAAGCATGATGCAAAATGGACGTATCAACTCCCCCAAGCTTAGACCTCGCTTGTCCTCAAGCGGAAGCCGAAATCGAAAAATATGTCCACATGTTTAGAGATAGAGGTGTCAATAAAAATAAAATACGGACATGAGAGCATCATGATCATTCTAATAACAGCAACATATATAGATTTTATCATATGATTTCCTATGCTCAAGTAATAAGCAATTCACAATGTCAAGTATGGTTCAAAAACTTCATTAGGAACTAACAAACTATAATCTCAGTCATTGAACAAATTGCAATTTATCGTAACATCAGAAAGAGTCAATAATAGAGCTTTTCAGCAAGCTCACATACTCAACTATCCCGTAGTCTCCTATAATTGTTAACACTCACACA
The DNA here is from genome assembly GCF_018294505.1 of Triticum aestivum. Lineage (NCBI taxonomy): Eukaryota > Viridiplantae > Streptophyta > Magnoliopsida > Poales > Poaceae > Triticum > Triticum aestivum. Next base: position 202,069,413 of record NC_057795.1, read on the forward strand.
ATACTTGTGGTTATAGAGTTTCAGCCGGACACTGAGAAAGATAGGGGCTTATTGTGTTGCCTCACAATGTATTCACCTTTAGGTGATGTCAACAATAATGGCCCATGCTAACTTACATCCAATTGGATATATGCATCATGATAACACGAGGAGCTTGCCAAAGGATAAAATGAAAAAGGGAAAGGTGAAGATCACCTTGACTCAGGCAAAGTAAAAACGTAAAGTAAAAGATAGGCCCTTCACAGAGGGAAGCAGAGTTGTCATGCGCGTTTAGGGTTGATGCACGAAATCTTAATGCAAAAGAATGTCACTTTATATTGCCCCTTGTATGTGGACCTTTATTATGCAGTCCGTCGCTTTTATTACTTCCACAACAAGTTCGTACAAAGCTTATTTTCTCCGCACTAATAAGTCATACATATTTAGAGAGCAATTTTTATTGCTTGCACCGATGACAACTTACTTGAAGGATCTTACTCAATCCATAGGTAGGTATGGTGGACTCTCATGGAAAAACTGGGTTTAAGGATATTTGGAAGCACAAGTGGTATCTCTACTTGGTTCAAGGAATTTGGCTAGCATGAGGGGGAAAAGCAATCTCAACATGTTTGGAAGGTCAATGACAATATACTTTAACTGAGATGTCAGAAAACATAAACTATTATGTTGTCTTCCTTGTCCAACATCAACTCTTTTAGCATGTCATACTTAATGAGTGCTTCACAATCATAAAAGATGTCCAAGATAATATATTTATATGTGAACCCCTCTTTCCTTATCACTTCCTATTAATTGCAACGATGACAAAGACTACGTTCATCAACTCTCAACAATTTTTATGCCTCATACTTGCTATGTGTGAAGTTATCACTATTCATAAGATCAATAAGAACTCTTTTATTCTTTCTACTTTCTCAAGATCATAGCAACATAACAAAGCCCTTGACTCAACACTAATCTCTATTATAGATAGCACACGGACTCGATTACATAAAGAGATCACAATGCAAAACTCAGAACTACTTGATATCAAAACTTCATACTACTAGATCAAGATACTACTAAAAGGATCGAACTAAGTAAAGAGGTAAAGATAGGAGTGTGATGGTGATACGATACCGGGGCGCCTCCCCCAAGCTTGGCAGTTGCCAAGGGGAGTGCCCATACCCATGTGATTATGTCCTTGGAGGTGGTGAAGTAGGATTTGTTGATGATGTAGGCTTGTCGTCCGTCTTCCAAGGCATAGGTTCTCCATCATAAAAGGATGATCGAGTCTCTGGGATCCTTAAATCTGTAGCCAAACTCATTCGCTTGAATCTATATTCATACTCACAGTTCTGGTTTTGCAGGTCATAAATCTGGGCTTGGAGGTGCTTGATCTTCTCTTGAAGCTTGAATATGGTCTCCCCAATGACTTTAGCATCTAGCTTGTAGTTGTTGGTGAACTCCGTGATCATCATCTGGTTGGCGTTGAGTCCATGCTCCACCATCCCTTGGCACTAGAAAACTTCCTGTTCCATGGCTTCAAGCTTTGTCTCCACGCTCCCGGTACGCCTTGGTCCCTCCACATCGCGGATGTGCGGCACCCCCTCACGCATCTCAATGGTTTGAGGATGATGGAGCACCTCCGCGAGATAAGGGTTGATAACCCTCTCGAAAAACTTGTCCTTGGGAGCGCTTGGAGACGCCATGATGCTCTATATCTGAAACAGAAACAGCTCGAAATGAAAATAGAGGATATTTGCGTGATACGGTGGTCAAAACCTTCGGGAGTATATATAATGAAATTTTACCGACCAAAATACGTAACATACAAGAAAACGGAGTCCGGGAGGCACACGAGGTGCCCACGAGATAGGGGGTGCGCCCTATAGGGGGGGGGCCTCCACTTTCGTGGGGGCCTTGTGTCCCTTTCAGACTACTTCTTTCTTCCTAAAATTCTTAAATAATCCAAAACTGATAAAAATTGCCTTTATAGTTGTTTTGTAGTCGGTTTACTTACCGTACCACATACCTATACCTTTTCGGAGTCTGGAACGTTCTGGAAAGTGTCCCTTATGTATTCCTCAGGGGTTACGGTTTCAATAATATTAGTTTCAACATTGATAGGATTACCTGAAATATAATGTTTAATTCTTTGACCGTTAACCACCCTCGGATTTGTGCCTACGAAGTTGTTGATTTTTATTGCACCAGAACGATAGACCTCCTCGATAACGTAGGGACCTTCCCATTTTGAGAGAAGTTTTCCTGCAAAAAATCTTAAATGAGAGTTGAATAATAACACATAATCTCCTACGTTAAACTCACGCTTTTGTATCCTCTTATCATGCCAGCGTTTGACTTTTTCTTTCAAAAAGCTTGGCATTCTCATATGCCTGGGTTCTCCATTCATCAAGTGAGCTAATATCAAATAACCTCTTCTCACCGGCAAGTTTGAAGTCATAATTGAGCTCTTTAATAGCGCAATATGCCTTATGTTCAAGTTCAAGAGGTAAATGACATGCTTTTCCATAAACCATCTTATAAGGAGACATACCCATAGGATTTTTGTATGCAGTTCTATAGGACCATAATGCATCATCAAGTTTTTTGGACCAATTCTTTCTAGATCTATTCACAATCTTTTGCAAAATTAATTTGAGCTCTCTATTGCTCAACTCTACTTGACCACTAGACTGCGGATGATAATGGGATGCTATTCTATGATTGACATCATACTTAGCAAGCATCTTACGGAAAGCACCATGAATAAACTGTGAACCACCATCAGTCATAAGATATCTAGGGACTCCAAACCTCAGAAAAATAACTTCTTTAAGCATTTTAATAGAGGTGTTATGATCAACACTAGTAGTTGGAATAGCTTCTACCCACTTAGTAACGTTATCAACAACAACTAAAATATGTGTATAACCATTAGAGGCAGGAAAAGGTCCCATATAATCAAAGCCCTAAACATCAAACGGTTCAATAACAAGAGAATAATTCATAGGCATTTCTTGACGTCTACTAATGTTACCTATTCTTTGACATTCGTCACAAGATAAGACAAACTTACGAGCATCTTTGAAGAGAGTAGGCCAATAGAAACCAGATTGTAGTACCTTGTGTGCAGTTCTGTCTCCAGCGTGGTGTCCTCCATAAGATTCAGAGTGACACTTGCGTAGGATCTTCTCCTGTTCATGCTCAGGCACACAACGTCTAATAACACCATCTACTCCTTCTTTATAAAGGTGAGGATCATCCCAGAAGTAATGTCTTAAATCATAAAAGAACTTTTTCTTTTGATGGTATGTGAAACTAGGCGGTATATATTTAGCAACAATGTAATTAGCATAATCAGCATACCAAGGAGCAGTATGAGAAGCATTGACGACCGCTAATTGTTCATCAGGAAAGTTATCATTAATAGGCAGTGGGTCATCAAGAACATTCTCTAACCTAGACAAGTTATCTGCAACGGGGTTCTCAGCTCCCTTTCTATCAATAATATGCAAGTCAAATTCTTGGAGCAAGAGAACCCATCTAATGAGTCTAGGCTTAGCATCTTTCTTTTCCATAAGATATTTATTAGCAGCATGGTTAGTGTGAATAGTAACTTTGGAATCAACAATATAGGATCTAAACTTATCACATGCAAACACAACTGCTAAGAACTCTTTTTCGGTGGTAGCATAATTTCTTTGGGCACTATCAAGAGTCTTACTAGCATACTGGATAACATTCAACTTCTTATCGACTCTTTGCCCTAAAACATCACCTACAGCATAATCACTAGCATCGCACATAATTTCAAAAGGTAAATTCCAATCAGGCGGCTGAACAATAGGTGCAATGATCAAAGCTTTCTTAAGTGTTTCGAATGCTTCTACACTCTCATCATCAAATACAAAAGGAATATATTTTTGCAATAAATTAGTCAGAGGCCTAGAGATTTTAGAAAAGTCCTTAATGAACCTCCTATAAAAACCGGCGTGACCAAGGAAACTTCTTATACCTTTTATGTCCTTGGGACATGGCATCTTTCCAATAGCATCAACTTTGGCTTTATCAACTTCAATACCTCTCTCGGAGATCTTGTGGCCCAAGACAATGCCTTCATTTACCATAAAGTGACACTTTTCCCAATTCAGGACGAGACTAGTGTCTTCGCATCTCTGTAAAACTCGATCAAGGTTGCTCAAATAATCATCAAAAGAGGATCCATAGACGGAGAAGTCATCCATGAATACCTCACAAATCTTTTTGCAAAAAATCAGAGAATATAGCCATCATGCATCTTTGAAAGTGTAGCGACCCGACCCGAATGGATCAAGTCTCTGTGCTTATGTGTCATCCCTGGATCAGTATGCTGACACACACAGTACTCGAAGGATTTATAACAGAGGTAAATCACATGTATAAAGTAACGTAAAAACTATTACCTCAATCCAAAATATAGCGGAAGCAACAAGGTTGTGGATTCCCATCAACACCAACGGCAAAGTTGAGTATAGGAAATCGTAACCCTAACGTACCACTTACTCGTCGTCTGAAAAGTCTGCAACATGAAAAGTTGCAGCCCGAAAACGGGTCAGCACATGGAATATGCTGGCAATGTAACACATAGAGAGTAATGAAACAATAAGCCTATACTACATGCATATTTGGCTGGTGGAAAGCTCTATGGTTACAGTTTTGCGAAAAGCCAATTTTTTCCCTACATCAAAGGAATAATTTTGTTTAACTATCATGGTGGTTGTTAAACATTGAGAATGGTTGACAGCATCCTCAATCCCAATTAAAAGTACTCATTAAAAACCCAATAGCTTTTATTAGAGGTAACATGTTGAGATTCACTCGATATTCAAGTACTAGATACTCAAGTTGTCCATAACCGGGGACACGGCTAATCATGATTAGTTTGTTACTCTGCAGAGGTTTGCGCACTTTTCCCCACATGACTCGATCGCCTCCGTTTGTTTTCTCGCACTACATGGTGTTTGAGAAACGGATGACCGAGACATAGTCTTTCAGAAGCACTAGCACCTTACATGTGGGGTAGACCGGTACACCTACATCCCCTACATCTGCTAGTCCACCCCGTAAGAGTTCGCACAACGTAGTCAACTATGCTAGAGCCCATAGTAGCATGTGGCTGCACACGGAAGTTTCTAGCATGAAAGATCTTATGATCCCTTTGAGCCTGGGTGGCGGTCCGAAAAAAAACAGGCAAGTCCTGATAGACATCAGGTGCCTCAATCCACCCAGATGTGTGTTTAGGTTGCCACCTTAGATAAACCATTAAAATTATCAATCTCACATCTGTCATGGATATCACTCACCCAATCCACGTCTACTAGCATAGCATGGCAATATAAGCAAACGTAGAGTAACTCCCAAAGGTTTCATAATACTACAGGTAATAGGTACTACCTCATCTACTTCCCAACCCCACAATTTAATTTAGATCCTAAACAATGCAAGTGTTTGAGAGGATTGATCTAATGCAATAAAACATGGGTTGTAGAAAAGGTATGATCAAAGTGTTACTTGCCTGCAATGTTGATGAAGATGATTCGCACTCAAAACTCGTGATAGATCTACTCGTCACACTCCGGTCGATCTATCGTAAGCAAACAATAGTAACCACACAATAAGTACTCATCTAATGCACAGGGAAAAATCGAACAAGAGAACGAACCAGAAAGTTCAACTTAAGAACTCCGGTTGCAAAGAAAGAACGAGCCGAACAAACGACGAAAAACAAACGGCGGAAGAAAACAACTCGGTTCTAGCAAGTTGAAACTAGGTCAAATTTTACTGTAGCAAAAGCTTGTTCAAGTTGATTAGACGAAACGGCGGTTTCGAGATGAAACTCCAGGCGCTTGAATCACCTGATTCCGATAAACGAACGAGAAGATAAACTAGAACGAAGATCGGATCTGAGATCGCGATCGCGGAATAAATCCGACGAGAAGAAAAGGAAGAACGGTTATACGAACAGACGTCGTTAACCGGGAAATA
>NC_057795.1:202075783-202090997 GCF_018294505.1 Triticum aestivum
CGGCGGTGGCGGCACTAGGGCGCGGGGTTGGGCGGCGTTGGGCGCGGCGGCGATGCACAAGGGCGGCGGCGCGGGTGAGAGGCGCGGGGTGAGGCGCGGCTTGGGTGGTGCGGCGGCGCGGCGTGGGTGTGGCGGCGCGGCGTGGGGCGGAGGAGAGGAGAGGAGAGGTGTTGGTTTGATGTGTTTAGAGGGGGGGTGCTTGGGTATTTATATTGGGGAGGGGAGGGTTTTGCTTGGGGTAGGGGACAAGAAATAGATTAGGATTAGGAAACAAGAGGAAAAGATCTAGAAATAGATACGGAATAAACGAACATAGGACAAGAGTCCTACTAGGACTAGGCAAAAGAAGGAAGCGGCGGCTCCCTGGCTCCCTGGTGCGCGCGCTATGGCCTCTTGGCCGGCCGGCGGCTAGCGGCTTGGGCCTTTGGCCCAAGGCGCTGCGGATTTTTTTTAAACGGTCTCGCGCGCAGAAAAATAAATAAAAGAAAATCTAAACGAACTCCAAAATTAATAAAGTAAATTTTCCCCGACTCCTAAAAATGAGCCGAACAAAATGAACTTTTCTCCGGACCTAAAAAGCAATTTTTTTTAAAATACGCATTTTTCCCTATCCGAATAAAATGCAAATAAACACCGGAAAACAAAATTGATTTATCCATTAGATCTTCATTTTTTTCCTATATTTTGGGAAAGTCATATTATTCTCTCTCTTATATTTTTGATAGCGGAAAAATTAATGAAGAATAAATAAATCAAATGATCCTTTTTTTTTCAAATTCGAGAAAATTCTCAAATAAGAAAATAACGAAATCTCCAACTCTCTCCGAAGGTCCTTGAGTTGCGTGAAATTTCTAGGATCGGCCAAAATGCAATAAGATATGCATGATGATCTATTCCAAATTGAAAGTAAATTCAAAGGGGCTTTGAATTTAATTCTTTGAAACTCCCAACTCATATTTCATATAATTTGAAGAAGTCATTTTATCTTCTCTCGTGAAAATCATTGAGTTGCATAAAGTTTCAGAATTGGAATATTTTCCAAATGAAATTCAAATATTTTTCAAACACCCTTTTCATTTTAAATGGAAGAAGTCATGTCATCTTCTCTCTAGGGTTTTGTGTTTGAAAAGCATTTGAATTCACGGAGAGCATAAAATGCAAAAATGAAAGTTTGGGAAAGTCCTTTTATTCCCTCTCATTTAACTTTCAAAAGGTTTCGAATTCACTCACTTTCAGTCAATCAATCAAGCAATCAATCAAATCTATCTATTTGTTTATAACATTCCAAAATTTAGAATTTTGGGATGTTACAGAAAGGTAGTAGGTGCATTACATAAACCGAAAGGCATATGTCTATAAGCAAAAGTACCAAAAGGGCAAGTAAAAGTAGTTTTAGATTGATCCTTCACTGACACATGTATCTGAGAGAAACCAAAATAACCATCTAGAAAGAAAAAATGTGTGTGTTTGGATAGCCTTTCTAGCATTTGATCAATAAAAGGTAAAGGGTAATGATCTTTCTTAGTGGCTTTATTTAACTTACGGAAATCAATTACCATCCTATAACCTGTAATAATTCTTTGCGGGATCAATTCATCTTTATCATTAGGAACAACGGTAATACTTCCCTTTTTAGGGACACAATGGACAGGGCTTACCCATTCACTATCAGCAACTGGATAAATAATACCTGCCTCAAGGAGCTTTAGTACCTCCTTTCTTACCACTTCCTTCATCTTGGGATTTAATCATCTTTGAGGATCTCTAACTGGTTTGTCATCTTTCTCCACTGAAATTTTGTGCTGACATAATGTGGGACTAATGCCCTTAAGATCATCCAGAGTATATCCAATAGCAGCTCGGTGCTTCTTTAGAGTTTTCAATAATCTTTCTTCTTCTTTCTCTGAAAGGTTAGCACTAGTAATAACAAGATATATTTCTTTTTCATCAAGATAAGCATACTTAAGATTATCAGGTAATGGTTTGAGTTCAAACACGGGATCACCCTTGGGTGGAGGGGGATCCCCAAAAATTTCAACGGGAAGGTTATGTTTCAGATTAGGTTCCTGTTTAAGGAACACTTCATCTATTTCTTCCCTTTCCTTCATAAACATATCGTTTTCATGGTCTAGCAAATATTGTTCTAACGGATCAGTTGGAGGAACAACAATGGAAGCAAGACCAATAATCTCATCCTTACTAGGTGGTTCCCTTTCACGAGGTTGTCTACTAAACTTAGTGAAATTAAACTCATGAGACATACCATCTATGCCAACAGTAACAATATTCTTTTCACAATTAATCCTAGCACTAGCAGTATTCAAGAAGGGTCTACCAAAAATAATGGGACAAAAATCATCTTGTGGGGAACCAAGAACAAGAAAATTAGCAGGGTATTTAACCTTCCCACACAAAACTTCAACATCTCTAACAATCCCAATAGGTTTAATGGTATCCCTGTTAGCAAGCTTAATAGTAACATCAATGTCTTCTAGTTCAACGGGTGCAATATCATGCATAATTTCTTTATATAGATCATAAGGTATCGCACTAGCACCAGCACCCATATCACATAAGCCATGATAACAATGATCTCCTATTTTAACAGAAATAACATCAACAGGTCTACGTGTCTTAGTATCAGGTCTAGCAATATTAGCAGTCTCACCCAAGAAAGAAATGACATGCCGATCTAAGTCCTCATCCAAGAGATCTTTAACCATAGCAATACTAGGTTCAACATTAATTTTCTCAGGAGGTGTATAAGTCCTAGTATTACTCTTACGAACAACAGTCGAAGCTTTAGCATGATCTTTTATCCTAACAGGAAAAGGAGGTTTTTCAACATAAGCAGTAGGAACAATAGGATCACTATAGGTAATAGTCTTTTCTTCGACTGTAATCGGTGCAACTACTTTCACTTCAATAGGAGGATTATATTTAAACCACTTCTCTTTAGGGAGATCAACGTGAGTAGCAAAAGTTTCACAAAAAGTAGCTACTATCTCAGAGTCAAGTCCATACTTAGCGCTAAATCCACAAAAAGCATCGGTATCCATAAAAGATTTAACACAATCAAACTTAGGTGTCATACCCGACTCCTTACCATCGTTGGAACCCCAATCTTCAGAGTTGTGTTTAATTCTTTCCAATAAGTCCCATTTGAAATCAGTAGTCTTTAGCATATAAGAACCAGCACAGGAAGTATTGAGGAGGTTGCGATTATCAAGAGAAAGCCGAGCATAAAAATTCTGAATAATCATTTCCCGAGAGAGCTCATGATTGGGGCATGAATATAACATTGACTTAAGCCTCCCCAAGCTTGAGAGATTCTTTCTACTTTGCGAGGCTAGAAATTATATATGTAATTACGATCACGATGAACAAGATGCATAGGATAGAACTTCTGGTGAAATTCCAGCTTCAATCGCTTATAATTCCAAGATCTCGTATCATCACATAGCCTATACCATGTCAATGCATATCCCTTCAAAGATAAAGGAAGACCTTCCTTTTGACAACATCATCGGGAATACCTGCAAGCTTAAATAATCCACAAACTTCATCCACAAAGATAAGGTGTAAATCGGGATGCAATGTTCCGTCTCCTGCAAATGGATCAACTAGCAGTTTTCTATCATACCCGAAGGAATCTCAAAGTGAATATTTTCATAAAGTTCAGTAGGTTGAGGAGCAACTCTTTGCTCTTCTGGTTGGGGTGAAGATACCCCAAACAAGCCCCTCAAAGGATTAGTTTCCATAGTGACAAGTAACAGAAAATTTCAGCACACTATATAAATGTTTCCTTACCAAGTTCCACTCACCAAAAGCGCTACACTCCCCGGCAACGGCGCCAGAAAAAAGTCTTGATGACCCAAAAGTGTAGGGGATCTATCGTAGTCCTTTCGATAAGTAAGAGTGTCGAACCCAACGAGGAGCAGAAGGAAATGATAAGCGGTTTTCAGTAAGGTTTTCTCTGCAAGCACTGAAATTGTAGGTGATAGATAGTTTTGTGATAAGATAAATAATAATGAGCAACAAGTAAATAAAGTAAATAAAGTGCAGCAAGGTGGCCCAATCCTTTATGTAGCAAAGGATAAGCCTGGACAATTTCTAATAATGAGGAAGGAGCTCCCGAGGACACATTGGGAATTATCGTCAAGCTAGTTTTCATCACGTTCATATGATTCGCGTTCAGTACTTTGATAATTTGATATGTGGGTGGACCGGTACTTGGGTACTGCCCTAACTTGGACAAGCATCCCACTTATTGTTAACTCTTATTGCAAGCATCCGCAATGACAAAAAGGAGTATTAAGGTAAACCTAACCACAACATTAAGCGTATGGATCCATATCAGCCCCTAACGAAGCAACGCATAAACTAGGGTTTAAGCTTCTGTCACTCTAGCAACCCATCATCTACGTATTACTTCCCTATGTCTTCCTCTAGGCCCAAATAATGGTGAAGTGTCATGTAGTCGACGTTCACATAACACCACTAGAGGAAAAGACAACATACATCTCATCAAAATATCGAATGAATACCAAATTCACATGACTACTAATAGCAAGACTTTACCCATGTCCTTAGGAACAAACGTAAGTACTCACAAAGCATATTCATGTTCATAATCAGAGGAGTAATAATATGCATAAAGGATCTGAACATATGATCTTCCACCAAGTAAACCAATTAGCATCAACTACAAGGAGTAATCAACGCTACTAGCAACCCACAGGTACCAATTTGTGGTTTTGATACAAGATTGGATACAAGAGATGAACTAGGGTTTTGAGAGGAGATGGTGCTGGTGAAGATGTTGATGGAGATTGACCCCCTCCAGATGAGAGGATCGTTGGTGATGATTTCCCCCTCCGGAGGGAAGTGTCCCTGGCAGAATAGCTCCGCCAGAGCCGTAGATTGATTCTGCCAAGGTTCCGCCTCGTGGCGGCGGAGTTTCGTCCCGTAAGCTTGCCCACGATTTTTTCTAGGGTAAAAGTGATGATATAGCAGAAGATGGACACCCGAGGCCCACCAGGGGGCCCAGGAGATAGGGGACGCGCCCCCTGTCTCCTGGACAGGTTGTGCCCCCCTGGCCTCTTTCTTTTGCTCAAAAATTCTTATTAAATCCAAAAAGTTGTTTCGTGGAGTCTCAGGACTTTTGGAGCTGTGCAGAATAGGTTTCCAATGTTTGCTCCTTTTCCAGCCAGAATTCCAGCTGCCGGCATTCCCCCTCTTCATGGTAAACCTTGTGAAATAAGAGAGAATAGCCATAAGTATTGAGATATAATGTGTAATAACAGCCCATAATGCAATAAATATTGATATAAAAGCATGATGCAAAATGGACGTATCACACTTCTACGACAACACAGGTATGACTATCTTGATTCTGTCATATAATCGTCATGGATGTACATGCATGACAAAAAACGCGACCTACTGTGACAAACACGTATCATCACGGAAGTGTATTTTTTTGTAGTGGAATGAGTTCTGAAGAGCAAATTTTATTCCTTTTTCTTATCAGTTTGACTTCACAATGCAAAATATTTACAGCTGAAGGAAATTAGTCCGGTAGTGGATTATGGTGGTCCTTTGGAGCAACTCAAACAAGGGGTCTCTACAGATTCTACTCCGCCATCCTCCCAACAAGATTCGCCAGACAACACAAGGCTGGACAGTCAATGTAGCTGTGTAGATGATGAGCACATCTCCCCTACTCCACCATCACAGGTGCTTGCTCTATCTTGGCACTATTATATGTGGTTGCATGTTGCGTATGATGTCTAGCTTGTATTGTTTCTAACTTTGTTGAATTGCATCTGCTTACTTTACCCATAATGCCTGTGAATATGACACATGTTCCTATTTCTAGAACATACGTGTACATGTTGAGCACATCTCCCCTACCCCACCATCACTGGTGCTTGCTCTAACTTGGAACTATTATATGTGGTTGCGTTTTCCGTATGATGTCAAGTTTGTATTGCTTCTGATTATGTTGAATTGCATCTGCGTAGCTTACAACCTATACCTGCAACGATCACTTACCCATAAGACACATTTAAATTGGGACTGTGATGTAGGTTGCATCTTGCATTGTCTTCTAGCTTGTACTGCTTCTAATTTCTTAAAATGGAACTTACGACGAGACACTTTTTACCTAATAGAGTGATATTGGTTGCATGTTCATATGGTGCCTAGCTTCCATTTCTTCTAATTTTGTTGAAATGCCTTCCACTTACTGATTTTTCATACATATTCCATCCTCCTATCGTACGTGTGAATATGAAACGCTCGTGGAGGCGTTTCTCTCTCCATCATCTCCGGCACCAATGAGTTTCCCAAAGACGACAATTGTTGGGGGATATCACGGGACAGACTGAAAATACATAAATAAAATGTTCTCCTACGATCTGTAAAAGGCCAGCTGTATGTATAGTATCTTTAAGTACTAACAGTTCGGCCTGAGGCGCCGCTCGGGGATGACTTTGGTGTCCGAATTCGAATCATCCGAAAGGGAAATCTTCCCCATGTTGGACGCCTCTGCTTCTAGGTCCGGGGCCGCCGCCCTTTTCTCCTCCCCCCTTGAGGGGAGAATTTCTCTCCTCCTCGTCCTCTTCATCTTCATCTCCTCGTGGGAGGAGAGAACCTCGGTGTCTTCGGACGCGATGTCCGAAGTACCTTTACGGCGGAGGCCACTTCTGGCCTCATTGCCTTTCTTCTTGGCCTTCTTCTCTGGCGCCTGGTACAGCTCCGGGACCAGCATCTTTGTTAGCAGAGGGATAGCTGGCTCTTCGGGCAGCGGAGCCGGACATTTGATCCGCTCCGCTTTCTTTGTCCAGCCTTGAAGGAGAGAAGGAAGGCTTAACATATGTAGGACCTTGAAGTATGTCTAGAGGGGGGTGATTAGACTACTTGACCAATTAAAAACTTAACCTTTTCCCAATTTTAGTCTTTGGCATATTTTAGCTATCTTTGGACAAGTCAAGCAATCTTCACACAATTCAAGCAAGCATGCAAAGAGTATATGAGCAGCAGAAATTAAAGCATGCAACTTGCAAGAATTTAAAGGGAAGGGTTTGGAGGATTCAAACGCAATTGGAGACACGGATGTTTTTGTCGTGGTTCCGATAGGTGGTGCTATCGTACATCCACGTTGATGGAGACTTCAACCCACGAAGGGTAACGGTTGTGCGAGTCCACGGAGGGCTCCACCCACGAAGGGTCCACGAAGAAGCAACCTTGTCTATACCACCATGGCCGTCGCCAATGAAGGACTTGCCTCACTAGCGGTAGATCTTCACGAAGTAGGCGATCTCATTGCGCTTACAAACTCCTTGGTTCAACTCCACAATCTTGTCGGAGGCTCCCAAGTGACACCTAGCCAATCTAGGAGACACCACTCTCCAAGAAGTAATAAATGGTGCGTTGATGATGAACTCCTTGCTCTTGTGCTTCAAATGATTGTCTCCCCAACACTCAACTCTCTCTCATAGGATTTGGATCTGGTGGAAAGAAGATTTGAGTGGAAAGCAACTTGGGAAGGCTAGAGATCAAGATTCATATGGTAGGAATGGAATATCTTGGCCTCAACACATGAGTAGGTGGTTCTCTCTCAGAAATGGTAAGTTGGAAGTTTAGGTTTGTTTTGATGGCTCTCTCCACGAACGAAGAGGAGGTGGAGGGGTATATATAGCCTCCACACAAAATCTAACCGTTACACACAATTTACCAAACTCGGTGGGACCGAATCAACAAACTCAGTCGGACCGATTTAGTAAACCTAGTGACTGTTAGGATTTTCGGTGGGACCGACATGCAACTCGGTAGGACCGATATGGTTAGGGTTAGGGCATAACGTAATCTCGGTGAGACCGATTACACAAACTCGGTGAAACCGATTTTGGTAATTAGCTAACTAGAGAGTTGGTCAGATAAACTCGGTGGGACCGATTCGCTCATTTCGGTGAGACCAAAATGTTACGAAAGGGAAACAGGGAGTTTACATTGCAATCTCGGTGGGACCGATCGCTCACTTCAGTTAGATCGAAACATTACAAAGGGAAATAGAGAGATTACAATCCCATCTCGGTGAGACCGAGATCCCTATCAGTGAGACCGATTTGCCTAGGGTTTGTGGCAGTGGCTATGACATTTGAACTCGGTGGCGCCGGATAGAAAGAATCGGTGGGACTGATTTTGACTTTGGGTTTAGGTCATATGTGGATGCGAGAAAGTAGTTGAGGGTTTTTGGAGCAATCACTAAGCACTTGAAGCCAGAGGCTCATTAAGCAACACCTCATCCCTCCTTGATAGTATTGGCTTTTCCTATAGACTCAATGTGATCTTGGATCACTAAAATGTAAAATGAAGAGTCTTGAGATTTTTTGCTTGAGCCAATCCTTTGTCCTTGATATTTTGAGGGATCCACTTTCATCATCCATGCCATGCCATTCATTGAGCTTTCCTGAAATATTTGTCTTGGAATAGCATTAGCTCAATGAGCTATATGTTGTTATGAATTACCAAAACCACCTAGGGATAGTTGCACTTTCAATATCCCCCTTTTTGGTAATTGATGACAACATATAGATCAAAGCTTCAACAAATGATAATAAGATTGAAAAACATCGTCACTTTGAGAAGTATGTGATAAGCAAGAGCTCCCCCTAAATTTGTGCATAGTTTAAGATTTGCTTTGGACTGGAAATGCACAAAGAATTAGGTTCATGGGTTACTCTTCCATGTCATATACATCTTGGTGGAGCGCTCAAAATAATAAAGATTAAATACATGCACTCGTCACCAAGCAAAGTGAATGATCATATAAGGATAGGTAAGATAATATCATCTAACAAGCATAAGTGTAGCTTATGATCAAACACATGATCATCAATGTCTCACAGATAATAGCATAGTATCTCAAGCAATCAAAAGCAAACAAAGTTTAACCACCAAAGCAAGAGAGAACAAAAAAGCAACACTCTCTCTTGAAGCCTATGATCTATACATTTTTCTCCCCCTTTGGCAACAAGTTACCAAAAAGTTCATAGAAAATGCATAGTACTAGATCGACTCTCAGGCTTGATCTTCAGGTGGTGGTGTAGAGATGGCTCCTTGGACAAAGGCTTCAGTTGATGTGGATGGAGCTGGAGGAGTTGGTGCTGGAGCTGGTTGCACTGGAGCTGTAGGAGCTGTAGCTGGTTGCACTGGAGCTGTAGGAGCTGTAGCTGGTGCAGATGAAGTGGCTCTGGTGTCTGTCAGAGGCGCTGCAGCTGATCTCTGAGCTCTAGGCACTATGGAAAATGCATCAGTGGTTGTCTTGCCCTTCATCTCCTGCATGTCATCCTGTAGCTGCTCCACAACTGACTGAATCTCAGTTACTTTGACATCTAGATCATAGAATTTTTGTTCCATGATTCTTTCCAGGCTCTCCTGGTTTTGATTTAGGGTGGCCAACCCCTTCTCAATCCTCAGTGTTGATGCTATCAAGTAACCAAGCTGCTCCTGCTTGTTCTTCAAAAAGTACTCAGATGCCTCCTCTTGAGTTGGCATCTTGGCAGCCTTCTCTTTATTTGCTTTCTCCTTCTTCTCTTGAGCTTGTACTAATGATGGTTCATTCTCATTCATCACAACTTGATTGTCCTCAAATTCTGGATAGATAGAAAATTGTTCCTTGTCCAGCAAGTATGTGCCTGTGCCCATCTTTGAATTGATCAGCTCCTGAATCTGTGGGGCATACCCTCAACTTGTCTTCTGGTTTGCTGCTGTCCTCTTGATAGTCTCAATCATGAGGCTCATGACCTTGAACTTCTGTGGCACATCAAACAAGTGTAGCAAGTTTATAGCATGCCCTCTAATCATGTTGTGGTCACCTGACTTGGGTAATAGAGTATGCCTTAGGATCCAGTTGATCGTTGGGAGTCCTGACAGAAGATAATGAACTGACCCAAACTTATGTGTCTCAACTGCAACATCTGGGATCTCCTTGTACATATGAGCCATGGAATTGTGATCCATCTTCTTCTTGGCATAGACATCCAAGTCATCTTCACTCTCCTTTGGGACATTGATTAGATTGGCCCATTCCTCAATGGTTGATTGGTACCTTGTACCTTCAGACATCCAAACTGTCCTGCCATCTGGATAGAAATGTGCTATGGAGTAGAATTGCATAATGAGCTCATCATTCCACTTTGTGAGCTTCTGCCCAACAAAGTCTGCAACTCCACAAGCAATGAAACTGTCTTGCACTCCAAGATAGTGTTCTTCATTCTCCTTCATGTAGGTCCAGTCGACCCACCTCATATCACACACTATAGGCTTCTTGTCCAACAACACTGTCTCGTAGAAATCCTGTCGTTCCTTTGTGTGGAACCTGTAATCAATAGCAGTCCTCCTCCTGGTAGCATATGGATCTGACAACCTCCACAGTCTGAGTGCTGCATCCTTTCTTAACTTCATGTTCTCAGCCATAGGATGAGCATCATTGTGGTCTGGAATCTTTGGCTTTAGTTTCCTCAGGACTTGTCCTTCATCATCTTCCTCATCAGCAACTTCAGGCACTGGGGCCTTGTTCTTCTCAATAGCCAGTATACTCCTGGTATTTCTCTTTGGTGCATTCTTGGGCTTGGGGGCAGCTTTTGGTGCTTCCTTGGGCTTTGATGTAGCAGCCCCTGACTTTATAGCATCACCCATCAGCTTTTGTGCCTTGGGTGCTGGTGCAGCAACCTCTTCTTCCTCTTCTTCTTCCATCATGGAAGTCTTTCCAATCACTCTGGCCATGGTCTTCTTGACCCTTTCCTTCCTCTTCTTTCCTTCTGCAGCTGGCTCTATGGGATCAGGTTTTTCAGGTACTTGTGTTGATCCTCTGACCTTCAGCATAGGTGTCCTCTTGGCAGGGACCTTCCTATTGAGTCCAGGCTTTGTGTTCTTTGCTGAGCCATACTCCTTTTTGAGCACTACTTTCTTGGAAGTAGCCTCATCTTCAGCTGCCACATAGTCCTCATCCTCAGAGTCTGAGGTTCTCTTCCTTCTGGCTCTTGTGGCTGCTTTAGGCAAATTGCTAGGAGTGCTTCTGCTTCCATCATCTGAAGAACTTGAGGGACTAGTGCCCTCACTCATGTGAATCTGCTCTTCTTCCCTGTTCTGACTATCACTTTGGTCTGACATGCTGCAAACACTGACTGCTGACCCTGTGAATAGTTATAGATGAGATAGAATGGATGAGCATCACAAAATGCAGAGATTTTTGAAAAAAAATGATTCAAAAACTTAGTTTTAGTTTTCCACAGAAACCATTTCGGATCAACCGATTTTCAAACTCGGTGATACCGAAGCAGTTTTGGAACCTAAACTAGTGAACTCGGTCAGACCGAGTCACAGTTTGGTGGCACCGAGACTGCTAGGGTTTCACAGAGTTCTAAAATCGGTCACACCAATTAGCAATTCCCGGTCAGACCGAGAGTTACTAGTGCAATGGCTTTAGCCGAATCGGTGGGACCGAGTTTTTCAACTCGATGGGTCCGAGATGGTTTCGGCGGAAACCTAACCCTAAATTTTCAAATCACATCTATTCTAAGGATTGTTTTGACTGGATAGGAGTGTTTCAATCATGGCAAGAATCATAATGAACACAATGTGCTGAGAATCAGACAAGGATAGCACTGTGATCGAGTTCATACCCTAGTTTGGCGATGAACTCGCTAAGGCGGCAACGGCGGAGAAGAAATCCATTGACGGCAGCGGAGACTAGCGATAGGAGGCGGTTGGCGACGAAGTCGATGATCCGGAGACCTAGTAGGCAGAGCGAGCTATGCGCGGGCGAAGAGGTTTGGAGAAAGTTTTCCAAATTTTGCCCATGTGTATATATAGCCCGACACTATCGGCGTGACCGAGTGGAACGACTCGGTGGCACCGAGATGCATAACTGCTGACAGTTGCAGGAACTCGGTGTGACCGAAAAGTTCAAATCGGTTGCACCGAGATTGAAAACCTAGATCAACTTAGTGATCTCGGTAGGACCGAAATGGAGGAATCGGTCAGACCGAGAATCACAAAGAAGTTTTGGAAGTTTAAGTCTATGACGAATTGGGCACTCTGAGTGCTCCTCACACAGAGTGGTTCGAATCTGACTTGATCAAATTTTGTGATGTAGCATGAAAAGAGTTTGAGACGAGAAAAGCATAGATAGCTAGAGAAGATTCTTAGGCATTCTTGTCCATCCACTTAGCCAAAGGAAAAAGAAGCCAATCAATCAAAGCAACAAGTGGATGTCCTCGAATGTGTAAAATATGCAACCAACATGCTCACACAATAAAATGGCAGATGAAATATGTGGCAAAGCATGCACAACCAATTCTAACATCTACCAAGCAATTGGCGATGACTAGGTCATCTATATATGAGTATATTGACTTAGGAGTCAAATGAGAACATTTGATCATAGGTCATACTCATCGTTTAAGCTCAAGTGGGGTTACCACTTTTACATAATGCATTGGTGTGTTCACATCCTTAGAGTTGCTTTGACTCAATTCTTAGAGTTAAGCTCCCCCTAGATGTGAGATCCCCCCTTAGAGGGATGAACTAACCTTGGGTTTTGTCGATGATGACTTCATGTAGGTGTTGAAGATGTGGATGCTCAATGTTGATGTAGATCATTTGGAGCAATCCTTTGGAGTGAATTGCACTTTCAATACCTACATGGGTTAGTCCCACAAGGAACAAACAAGAATATCCATAGACATAGAGTGATGCACACACAAGATGATGTCCATGAAATCATTAGGTTACCTTGTCCCTTACCTTACCAACATGAGGGTTCGTGACTCCTTGAACTAGTGCAAGATGTGGAAGTTGATTGCACTTGTCCTTTCCATAATGATATGAGTGAATAATTTTGGCGGAGTCACCCTCAAGAACTCTCTAGTTCTTCTTCTTCGGGATCCACATCATCTTGATGGGAATCCTTGGAGTTGTAGTTGTACTTGATGAAGTAGAACTTGACGTAGTCTTGGGAACCCACTTGACCAAGGCCTTAGGTGCTTCTTAAAATGCATCAATCTCCTCTTGAAGCTTGTCCTTGCCTTTGTACTTGTGGTCTTGTGGTGGAATATCATCTTGTGCTTGTGTTCCCTTGAAGGAAGTAGGATCATACTTCTCTTGTTGAGGAACAAACTTCGTCTTGGGGTATTGATCTTCTTCCCACTCAACTCCATTGGCATTGAACTTTCGTTCAAAATCAACACCTTGATTCTTCCGGTGCCTTCCTTGCTTGCATACAATTTCCTCGAATTGCTTACTCCCAACAAGGCTCTTGTATAAACCTTTATCTATAATTCCCTTCAATAAGCTATTTTCTTGCTCAAGTGTAACTTGGCTAAGAGAATCATTAGTGGAATCAATAGAACTAATAGAAGCAACAATATTGGATTTGACATTATTATTGTTACTACTAGAGGAAGGATCTTTCTTGTACTTGTTACTAGACTTGACTTGAGGCATGTAAGTAGACAAGAGTAAACACTTGGCAATGTAAGAATAACTTTTCTTACGGAGATCATCATTGATTGCCTTTAAGAACTCATGCTCTTGCTCAAGATTGAGCTTTTCCAAGCATAACTTCTCATGAGCCCTTAAAAGTTCTCAATGATCTTCGAACATAGTTTCATGAGCTAACTTAAGAGTGTTTAGTTCTTTAGTTAGAAGCTCAATCTTCTCCTTATCATTGTCATTCATTTTATCTTGATTAGCATGATTAATTGACGTTTCATCATAGTATTCATCAGTAGAGTTGTCAACAAGTAAATCATCATCACCTAGCAAGTCATCTTCATCACTATTGAAATCAACATACTCAGGATGTGTTACCTTTGGACCTTTGGACATGAAGCATCTTCCAATTCCTTCATTTGGTGAATCAAATATGTCGTAGGAGTTGGTTGACACAAGAGCTAGACCGGCAACACCTTCATCTTGAGTATATTCGGAGTCGGAGTGATAGCTTCTCTCGGAGTGATTGTCGGAGTCGGAGCCGGATACCCATTCACCAACATGAGCTTGATGTCTTCGTTTTGTGTAGCTCCTTGATGACTTGTCCTTCCTTTCCGAATCCTTGCTTCTCCGTGAGGCTCTTCATTCATAACGATCATCTCTACTCCTCCTCTCTCTTGGTGGTGATTCTTCTCTTTTACTTCTTCTTTTTGGAGAGTCTTCTCTTCTTTTGTAGGGTGCCGTATACTCATTGGAATAGTGTCCGGGTCTCCCACAATTGTAGCAATTGCGCTCTCGACTAGACGATCTTTTGTCATTGTGGGACCTTGACTTAGAGCTTCTTTCTTTGCTTCTATCTTGTAGAATTTGTTGAAATTCTTCACCATTAAACTCAATTCTTCATTGAAGGTTTGTTTCTCACTTGATGATGTGGGGGCTTCGCATGAGGCTTTGTAAGCACCACTTGACTTGTTGTGAAGTTCCTCCTTATCCTTGAGTGATATCTCATGAGCAACAATTCTTCCAATGACTTCCGTTGGCTTGAGATCTTTGTAATTTGGCATCATTTGGATCAATGTGCACACGGTATCATACTTTCCATCCAATGCTCTTAGGATCTTCTTGATGATGAATCTGTCGGTCATCTCTTCACTCCCTAAGATGGCAATCTCATTTGTGATAAGAGCAAGCCTATAGTACATTTCAGCGACACCTTCCCCTTCCTTCATTTTGAACTTGTCAAGCTGACTTTGGAGCACATCCAACTTGGATTCATTGATGGAGTCGGTACCTTCATGCATATCAATCAAAGTATCCCAAATTTCCTTTGCATTCTCAAGACGGCTGATTTTGTTGAATTCTTCGGGGCACAAGCCATTGAAGAGGATATCACAATCTTGAGCATTGTATTGCAGCATCTTCAATTCTTAAGTGCTAGCTTCACGGTCCAGCTCTCTCCCATCAAAGAATTAACCTTGCAATCCAATACACACAATAGCCCAAACGGCGGGGTTATGTCTGAGAATATGCATTTTCATCTTATGCTTCCAACTAGCAAAATTAGTACCATCAAAGTAAGGACCTCTACGGTGATAATTTCCCTCGCTAGACGCCATACTCTCCTAGATTGTGAAACCACGGCTATGACCACCAAAAGCTATGGAAATCAAAGAAAATGGAGACCAAAGCACTGATACCACTTGTAGGACCT